>NC_091132.1:39322105-39364605 GCF_040183065.1 Periplaneta americana | reverse complement strand
ATTATTATTATTATTATTATTATTATTATTATTATTATTATTTCTTACTGTTGCTCCAAGATATTTGAATTTTTCCACCTCTTCGAAGGATAAATCTCCAATTTTTATATTTCCATTTCGTACAATATTCTGGTCACGAGACATAATCATATACTTTGTCTTTTCGGGATTTACTTCCAAACCGATCGCTTTACTTGCTTCAAGTAAAATTTCCATGTTTTCCCTAATCGTTTGTGTATTTTCTCCTAACATATTCACGTCATCTGCATAGACAAGAAGCTGATGTAACCCGTTCAATTCCAAACCCTGCCTGTTATCCTGAACTTTCCTAATGACATATTCTAGAGCGAAGTTAAAAGGTAAAGGTGATAGTGCATCTCCCTGCTTTAGCCCGCAGTGAATTGGAAAAGCATCAGATAGAAACTGACCTATACGGACTCTGCTGTATGTTTCACTGAGACACATTTTAATTATTCGAACTAGTTTCTTGGGAATACCAAATTCAATAAGAATATCATATAATACTTCCCTCTTAACCGAGTCATATGCCTTTTTGAAATCTATGAATAACTGATGTACTGTACCCTTATACTCCCATTTTTTCTCCATTATCTGTCGAATACAATATAAATGACACTCGGGAGGAAATTAAACGCAGAATAAATATGGGAAATGCGTGTTATTATTCGGTTGAGAAGCTCTTATCATCCAGTCTGCTGTCCAAAAATCTGAAAGTTAGAATTTATAAAACAGTTATATTACCGGTTCTTCTGTATGGTTGTGAAACTTGGACTCTCACTCTGGGAGAGGAACATAGGTTAAGGGTGTTTGAGAATAAGGTGCTTAGGAAAATATTTGGGGCTAAGCGGGATGAAGTCACAGGAGAATGGAGAAAGTTACACAACACAGAACTGCACGCATTGTATTCTTCACCTGACATAATTAGGAACATTAAATCCAGACGTTTGAGATGGGCAGGGCATGTAGCACGTATGAGCGAATCCAGAAATGCATATAGAGTGTTAGTTGGGAGACCGGAGGGAAAAAGACCTTTAGGGAGGCCGAGACGTAGATGGGAGGATAATATTAAGATGGATTTGAGGGAGGTGGGGTATGATGATAGAGACTGGATTAATCTTGCACAGGATAGGGACCGATGGCGGGCTTATGTGAGGGCGGCAATGAACCTTCGGGTTCCTTAAAAGCCATTTGTAAGTAAGTAAGTATTATTATTATTATTATTATTATTATTATTATTATTATTATTATTATTATTATTATTATTATTATCATCATCATTATTACAGTCAATGTATCACCGTCTATGAATAGTCTCTCAGTGTAAAATGGAGACTAAATAAAGAATTACTTTCCTTTACGTTTCCTTGCTTGAATTTTATCTTGTAATATCAAGTACTCATTTCTTATTGCGTGAATTAGGGAGGCATGCGTGACAATACTCTGGTAAATTATGAGGATGCAATGGAAGGAAGACCTCATTTTAATCTCGTAATGCGTGCACGTCTGTGCCAGAAGTGGACGAGACGATGATGTGTCCAGGAAATTATAACGTCAGTCAGTTGAGCCAGTGGCCACGAAAAAAGAAAAAACACGCCCCACACGAAAGAACTTGTCTGATTTTATAGCAGCACCGAAACTCCTTCGTTACACTTCTGCAACAGTATAATCTAACACTCAGCGGGGAGTCGGATGTAATGATCGATTGGGGTACGAATGGGAGCACTTCAAGGTTTCGACCTCTCGTGCAGCAATGCTGCAAAGATGAACAAAACGCAGATCATGAATATTTAAGTAATTCACAAAGAAACGCTCTAAATATTTCAACTGAACATGTGAACTGCCTCCAGAAATAACAGATTCTCAATAGATACGCATTGTTAAGGGACACAATGTGAATTCTTGGGGTATTTAATAATAAGACAGTGAATTTCAAATGTCATTCGGTACTGAAGAACTTGAAAGGTATGTTACGCGTGTACCGGTATCGGGAGGCTGCGGATCTTTCTTGTAACGTTGAATACGAGAAATGAGGAAGAACGTCATATCCTCTAATATTGATCAAAAATAGATCGAGTGACGGAAGGGATTTGGTATGAAATTAGAATTGATAAGTAGATGTGACATTTTAACTGAAATTTTTTTTTCCTTTCATTTATTATATTCCACAGATCTTACATTAGCAATGAAGCTTTAAGATGTGGGACAAGTCAGAATTTTACAATATTACAATTACAATTTACAAATTTTTACAATATTTTACAATTTTTACGATTTTGTAATTTTCTACAATTTTTACAATATTTTGGCGAGATGTAGTGAGCTGAGCTGAGGCCCGAGGATTCGCCAAAAGATTACCCGGAATTTGCCTTATGGTTGGGGAAAACCTCGGAAAAAGCCCAACCAGGCAATCAAACCAAAGGGGGTGAAATGAAGTGAGGCCGAGGACTCGCCATAGACCGTCCGGCTTCAGTCCCACGGCTGGAGAAAACCTCGGAAGAAACCATCAATGAGACCAAACGGGGGATCCAACCCAAGCCCGAGCGCAACTTCGGATCAGCAGGCCAGCGCGTCTACCGACTGAGCTACATCGATGGCTCTACTAAAAATATACAGTACATAGCCAGTCAGATTATTTAAATTTACAAACGCAAACGATTATTCAACAGTTGAGCTATAATATATAATACAAAACAAGTAAGTTAATTAAATTTAAGGCATTAACAATTCCATCAGTTTTGATATACAGAAACTGATAATACATATCATGCAAATTACGAACAAAAACAATTCGTCAATAGAGCTATACAGATTACTATTCAATTTAAAGTATATAAAATTCATCAGCCATAACTATACAAACATATACAATACAAAGTAAGCAGATTAAATCAATTTACAAGCATACTTTCATTAAGCTATACAAATTTGTACATACAGTACAGTAATCTCCCGTTATCCGCGGAATCTGTATCCGCGGTTTAAGTTATCCGCGGTTAACCTCGCTTACTTTTTTTTTTTTTTTTTTTTGTATATTATTGCGCCTAGCGTCTTAATTTGAAAAGTTTTGTAGAAAATATAGAATTTAGTCACACTGTACAATACACCAAGTTATTTTTAAGAACTAAATGTTAAATGTATTTTGACATAACTTGTATGTACAAGATATTAATTTTCGTCAATTTTTTAGTTACAGATTTTACTTGAAAAGAATCCCATATCTAGTTTCATTAAAAATTACGTTCAAAGCAGAGAATCAGAGAGAGTGCTTCATCAATACGATTTGATATGATATGATATGATATGATATGATATGATATGATATGATATGATATGATATGATATGATATGATATGATAATAATAATAATAATGGTTTATTTTAACTGGCAGAGTTAAGGCCATTCGGCCTTCTCTTCCACTCAACCAGTATGATAAAAATTACTACAGTGCTATGAATATAACATAATTAATACAATACAATACAATACAATTCAAAGCAATACAATACTACAAATACAAGACAATATAATACATAATTAATATAATACAATGACAATTCTTTTCGTCTTCACAACACCAATAAAATAATTATGTAATAATAATAATAATAATAATAATAATAATAATAATAATAATAATAATAATAATAGTAATGATAGTCATGTCTAAATTAAATTAAATTATTAAGCTTGATCACAAGTTTAATTTCAATTTGACTGCGCCCGTAAGAAATCGTTTAGCCTTTTCTTGAAAGTGGTTATTGTCTTGCAGCCCCTAATCTTCTGAGGTAGAGAATTCCATTCACGGGGAAATGAGAAAGTAAAAGAGGATGAATAGTGGGATGTTCTATGGGCAGGAATTGCTAGGATTTGGCTCTCCTGTGACCTGGTGTTTAGATTGTGACTGGATATGATATGATATGATATGATATGATATGATATGATATGATATGATATGATATGATATGATATATTTATTCCACCAGCTTAGCCTACATGGGTCGTGATGGCCCTTCACATTTCTGTATACAGTGCCATCACTTCCTTGGATATATATTCTGCTTACGTTTTTTTTCTTTTTTATCATCCGGCTATTAGCCTACATATAAATGACCCTGAGCACTTTTCTACCACTTCTGTCACCTCTGTTTCATCTCCCTTCTTCTTCCACTTACTTCCTCCTTTCCCAGTTATTCATCTTTTTCTTACTAATCTCATTAAACTAAACACTCGCTTCTCTCAATTTCTTATTAATTGTTCCCAACATTGTTTACATTAAGCTGAACTCTTCCATAGTTGTCATACTATTTCTTCTCTGTTGTGAGAACCATAATTGCAGAAATCAACACAACGCTGAATTCACAATAATATGTCAAACTATTGTATACAATAGATAAACACTTTGTTGCTAGGGAAACGTGGACAGCAGGTGAGCTTTAATTTCAGTACCGTTTCTTTTGGCGCATATTGTAGGCTGTAAGACATCCGCTGCTTATACGTCATTTGCGGTTCATTTATCCTCAACATTGTGGCTTTTCTCTCTTTACTCAACTTCACCCGCGAATTTTTCCGGCTGCCGTGCTGTCCGCCAATTCATGCATCAACTTCCCCCTCCCGTGTATCGCTAAATGACGTCACTCGCTCCAATTCAAGGTCTCGTTTGCCTTCATCTGTTGATCGCCGTTCGCTTCATTGAAATATGTTGTGTCTGGCCTGAAAATATGTCTGTTGACTGTCTGAAATGGCACTTTACTATTGGACGAAACTTGCAGTAGAGGAGGCAAGACGTGTGCTGTGACCTTATCATGTGACGTGTCTATATCACCAATTGGTGTAAAGGGGGAAGATAAGTTTTAGCCTGAGATGAAGTTCCGTGTCCGTAGATTAATAATCAAAGCTCGGAACTTGGGGACTTGTGTGTCGTGTGCATGAGTAAGGTTACAGGTACAACGAACACAAAGCTCTCTCTGCAAGTGGTCACATCGACTGACAAGAAATGGACGAGGAAACTGTGCCATGTCCAAGCCAATGACATTCAGAGAATTACAGGTAAACGGTCTGTTTGAGGAATTAGAAAATACGTGTTATTCGAATGGACATTATAAAAGTTTGAAAATACATTTTTTTAAACTTTAGGTACAGAATTTCTTCGAGGAATTCGGAAGAGATACATTATTTTCTTCGAATGGAGAGTTTATATTTTGTAAGTTGTGCCACATACAAACTAGAAGCATTCATTGAAAGACATTGGGGTCCCTTAAATCAGTGGAAAATCTGTTCATAGCCATGGATCAACTCGTAGAGGGGCCTGCCCTAGTAGTGACACACAAATTCAAAACAATTTTCCAGAAAAATTTAGAATATACTTATATTTTCAGATACGAGATCAGCTAGCAACTGCTCAAGCTCGAACGGAAAACAGTGACAGTGAAAATATTCAGTATTGTAAGTTTTCTCTCAACAATTCATGTAACGTGGAAATAAATTTTTCTCGTTTCAAATCAGGTTTAACTAACAGGCGAAGAAATTATGGGTTCGAAAATCTTCGAATGTACGTAGTCATACACTGTAATAAAATGTACAGAGGAGAACAGTAAAGTTGATATATTTCTCATGTTTATTTTTATTATATATTATATGTTATAAAATAACGTGTTTCAACCTACCGTAATACTATCAATATGTTGTTCCAGCAGATCTGACAGTACCTCCGTGCTGGAAGCGGGAGTTTGTTGATATTGGAGTCCGGTCGCTTAACCACGTGCAAAGACACAAGTCCCCAAGTTCCGAGCTTTGTTAATAATATGATATTAACCATCATGAAACAAACTCTCTTTCTGATGGCTCATTCTTTCTCCTCTTGCACAGCTCACATGCCAGATCTCGCCTCCTCATCTGTACATTTCACGTTAAAACATTTGGATCTAAGAAAAATGGACGCATTCTTATGGATGTGAGATGAAGATTTTTTTTATTACTTCAGCATTAAAATTGACGTGGAACTAATTTTATCAACGAGGACATTAGAGAATTTTCTTTCAACCTTGTTATCAATGAACTGCAATGCTCTAGCTGCAGACTTACTAAAAGCTTTATCAATAAACACAATTTTTAATAGGCTTAAGGATTTCGCTAAGAGACGGTAGTATAATAGGCTTGCTAGTTGTTGGATTTATAGTTATAGTGAGTGCGCAGAGCGTAATAGTAAAAGTGCAGTGAGTGAGAGTATGCAGTATGTTGTAGCGAATTCAGTGAGTTATAATAGTCGATTAAGGAATTAGATTTACAGCGAAAGTGAATGATTTATAGTGAATGTGCAGGACTTAGTGCTGTGAGTGCAGTGAGTTATAGTGTGCGCAGTGTTTTTGTAGTGAACGTGCAGTCAGCTACAGAGCCAGTTAAGTTTTAGTAACCGATTATTGAATGCAATTAATGTGTAGTCATTAGTAGACTTCGGAATTTATGTAAAATCTATTTCAATCTTTAAATGCTAAGTGTATAAAAACTTGCAAGTACACGTTATATATAAAACTATGCCTAAAATTTGTACTTTTATGGGATCTATAATGCCTTATTTAACGATAGAGCCTAGTTTTGACTATTTGGTATGTTTTGTCCGTAAAAGGCCAAAACGTTCACTTTTTTCGTAAATTGTATTGTAAATTCAGAAATTTATTTTCAGTTTATATTAATTTCTTAACAAAAACTGTACGTATTATATTCGATGCTCCAGTCGGTGGTTACTTCATTGATTCATAGTATTTCCGGTGCGGCGACGCACAAAAATATACTAAGCGTGTAGAAAACAGGTTTGAGTATATATTATTATAATTTATACAACCGCTTACGGTTGCTTACGAATCGAAAGAAAGTTTAATTTCTGCTGGTGTACTTATATTTTTTTCGCTCTTTTCTGGGATAAATGTTATAATATTCTCCATTAAATTTAAACCAATTTTGGCGTGGTGAGCATTGGCGGAGAGAGAATAGTTTCCTTGGCGGGGGGGGGGAAGCAAAACCATAGAATCCCGATATAATAAGGTTATGAGGGACATTATTTATCTTCTCTCCCGTTATAGCTTGACCGTGGTACAGTACATCGGAATATGATCATTAAAAAAGGTATTTTCGGGGGCATGTTTCTTACAGTGTTACATGCATATCCGCAATGTTTCGGACCAAGTTGTATAGGGCTAGAACTGTAGGTCTACTGCAAATTATAACAGGGCATAACTTAAAACAATCTCCCTATTTTTCTCTGTCATACATACATGTTTACATCAATAACACTACTTAACAGTGCTAACAGAAACTTTTTTATCTGAAGCTTACCTTCCTGAAGATATCATTTATGAAATGTAAATTCTAATTATTTTACTTAATCTCTCGTCTTTAAGTTTACACATTATACCGGGATTACTTTTCTTTTTTCTGCATTGTTGTGCAGTATGTTATTCATATTTCTCCAAGTGACGGCCTGAACACCTGCAGACTTCTAACACGAGTACAGGCTGTTACAAAAGAAACATTAAATTGCTTCCATTCCTCAGATGAGGTATAGAAATTATTATACATTCAGAAATTTAAAATAAATATTATAGTCCACACATGATCTGAAGACATTAATTCGTCAATTTAAGCACAGAAACTTAATCATAAAAGAGCAAGAAACATATTTTGAATTCAATATTTTCTAAAGTTAATAGAAAAAAAGAGTTCAGACAAGTTTGGGGGGCAGTGCCCCCCCCCCATTCCCCACCATAACTCCGCCTATAGTGGTGAGACTTTAAAGTCTATTTTAGCAATCTAAAACTACGAAGTCTAGTGATCAGAGAATGTACAGGAGATGTTGAAAATGTTAGTACTGTAGTGAAGATTGTATGTAGTGGTATAATATATCTCTTTAAAAGACTTTTGATTATATACTTGAACTAATCATAGGCGTTCCTCCCTCTCTTATGGAATAAGACAAATGATTAATTATGATGGTTGGAGACAGAATTGTGAACCGTTAAAAATCTGCGAATCACCTCCATGTTGTTGACAGAAGACGACCATAGCGAACTGCTCTGCAGTTCCCTGTTCGACGATCCACACGCCATGTAACTGCGGCTATAAGAACGAAATATCTCGAACAAACATATGTATTTCACACAGTTTTTCAAGAAAAGCGCATCTCAAAATGATGAAGTGTTTCAGGTATCAAAATATAAGATTTTCCCATACCATCATTTGCACAAACACCAGGTAGAGGTCGTAAAGCAATGAGCGGAAAGGTCATGAGCAACTTCCGTCTCCTTAAGAATAACGTGACTCCCAACCTCAATGTACCACAGGACCACAGCTGTATCACGGGCCGTTAAAAGTGCAAAGATCATGATGTATCTATTCACTCATTTATTCGTTGTGTTCTGCCCAAGGACAGGTCTTTCACTGCAAACCCAGCATTCTCCAGGCTTTTCTATTTTCTGCCTTCTTCTTTGTCTCTTCATATGACCCATATATCTTAATGTCGTCTATCATCTGATATCTTCTTCTGCCTCAAACTCTTCTCCCGTTCACCATTCCTTCCAGAGCATCTTTCAGAAGGCAGTTTCTTCTCAACCAGTGAACCAGCCAGCTACTTTTTCTCTTTCTGATCAGTTTCAGCATCATTCTTTCTTCACTCATTCTTTCCAACACAGCTTCGTTTCTTGTTCTCTCTATCCATTTCACATGCTCCATCCTTTTCCACATCCAAATGCTTCTAGTCGCTTCTCTTGACTTCGTCGTAATGTCCATGTTTCTGCCCCATACAATGCTACACTCCACACTCACTAGTTTCTTCCTTAGTTCTTTCTCCAGAGGTCCGCAGAAGATGCTCCTTTTTCCATAAAAAGCTTCCTTTGCCATTGCTAATCTCCTTTTGACTTTTTGGTAGCAGCTCATGTTGCTGCTTATAGTACATTCGTACATTCCAAGCATCTGAAGTGGTCACTTGCTCTACTGCCTCATTTAGAATTCGCAAGTTTACCTTCTTTATTTTTCTTCGTATGGCCATGGTCTTCGTCTTATTTGCATTTATCTTCACCCCATACTGCTCACAGCTGTCATTTAGCTCCAGTAGCATATCCCTTAGTATCATCTTCTCTTCTGCTATCTTATACACTTTATTCCTTTTCCCCTACTATCACTCCTCCCATTTATGTATCTAAACTCCTGAAATATCTATGAGAGAATGCACAGCAGTACTTGCAGAGTATTAAGGGTGAGGAAGGTAGCAGAACTCAGACTGTTGGCAGTGACTAAGGACAGAAGGCAGTTTCTCATTACACTGAAATAGTTTCTTTATTATAAGTATTATTATTATTCATATTGGTGTCATATCCTTCTTTTTTTCTAGACAGTTAGCTCAAGTGATGTGTGTATTCTGAAAATACAACATATTCAATAAATAAAATGAACTATTTCAGATTATTGTGCTTGTCTTTTACACTTGCGTAGTAAAACAATGTAATAAGGACCGAAGTCCACCACTTATCTTCCTATTTATTACCCATACCATTAAATTCATACGTGAGTGTTCATTATCAGTCAGAGTGGTGCACTATGGCCTACAACTGTGCAAATGTTTGTTAGTATTGGTCTAATGATTTAGGAGATGTGATGTTTTTTTCGTCTCCTGAAAAATTTACTTCTCTGGACTTCGGACCTTATTCCACTGATCGATTCATATGTATTAAATTTTTAGTCATCAAATTCTAGATAAAGTTGTTTACATTTAATATTTAATCCGATACTGCAAGAATTTTACGGCAATAATATCCCCCATTATGTATCATTATATGCAGACAATAATTTGTTAAAGTGATGGAAAATGATGAAAATGGAAGAATGCTAGTGAACCATTCCGAACTAATCCACAGCACACAGTAGGCCTACATACGTAATCCATTGCTTTTGTCGACAGTTGTTACTGAACGTAATAACTAAAACTCCATAGAGATATGCACCTCTTGTAATCAGTTCAATATAATCTCATTGACATCCCATCACATCACATTTATGTATGTTAATGGCACTCGTAATGTGGCTCCACAAAATGTTTACAGTGCACGATGAATACGAAATATTTTTGCTCCCGTGTAAATCATATGAATTTGTGCTTGTGGTATCCTCCAATGTTCATCCACATAATTATGAACTCGGTTCATTAGGCTTAATGTTTAGTTTACTCCACTATGTGTAGATAGAGAAAGTATTACAATTTTACAAAACACTGATTTATACATTTCGATGCAACACTCACAACACAGGAAAATTTAGCAAGTGACAAAACCATCCGTGTGTCGACTATCCATTGTTTTAATTCCTGAACATTAAATTTAATGTAGAATAATCTTATTTCCTCAGTCATTCGTTCAAAATTAAATTGAAATGTTTCATTATATATATTATCACACTTTTTGAATTAACGACCTATTTAATATCGTCTAACTGTATAATTAATATACCTACTTACAAATGGCTTGCAGAGAACTCGGAGGTTCATTGCCGCCCTCACATAAGCCCGCCGTCGGTCCCTATCCTCAGCAAGATTAATTCAGCCTCTACCATCATATCCCATCTACTTCAAATCCATTTTAATGTTATCCTCCCATCTATGTATTGGCCTCCCCAAAGGCCTTTTTTCCTCAGGTCTCCCAACCAACGCTCTCTACGAATTTCCGGATTCACCCATACGTGCTACATGCCCTGCTCATCTCAAACATCTAGGTAAAATTAATATATCATGAATTGAACGGGGTACATCAGCTGCTTGTCTATGCGGATGACGTGAATATGTTAGGAGAAAATTCAGAAACTGTTAGGGTAAACACGGGAATTTTACTTGAAGCAAGTAAAGAGATAGGTTTTGAAGTAAATTCCGAAAAGACAAAGTGTATGATTATGTCTCGTGACCAGAATATAGTACGAAATGGAAATATAAAAACTGGAAATTTATCCTTTGAAAAGGTGGAAAAGTTCAAATACCTTGGAGCAACAGTTAAGTAACAAATATAAATGACACTTGAGAGGAAATTAAACGCAGAATAAATATGTTGGGCTATTTGTGTTACATTTGAAGGGTTAATAGCAAAAACCGGACTAGTCAAAAAATTCCAATTTTTAGTATAGTACAGTTCTCTTTATTTCATTTCAAACGGCATCTATTGAATAACAAGTTTCTAAAAAAACCGGATTTGTGCCATTGAAATGAGTGTTTAAAAATGTAACGTTTCTGCAAAAAACGGGATTGGTTCAACGTCTTTATAGTAAAAGACTGATAAGTCACAAACTTATCCGGTTCTTGTTAGAAAATATCATGAAGATGGCATTAGTGTTGTCTTTTTTTTTTGTTTCATCGCCATATTAGCTGTAATTATCGGTGTTATTGGTTAAATATTTCGTTTTACAAATGAATGATCATCAAAATTAACCACATCCAAAAAAAAAAAAAAAGCAAGTCATCAGAATGAGAAGAATGTCGAGGTGGCAGAAGATAACAATAGCAGTGAGTGTGATGAGTGAAAACACTAATAATAATAATAATAATAATAATAATAATAATAATAATAATAATAATAATAATAATAATAATAATAATAATAATAATAATTTTTCGATTGAGCATAGTTTGTCTTGTTATTAGTATAATTATTTTTTGTACTTGATATACAAAGAATTCAAAGACTGAAGGACACAAATTTAGAAAGAGAAAAATATGGACATAACAGTATTGCTTTTCTTGTTCAGGAAATTATTCCAACATTAAGTTTTTAATTTAGTGAAACATTTATAAGGCATTTATTTGTATGTTGATACAGTTGACAATATGAATGAAACATGATTTTATATACTTTTTCTCAATTAATGTATGTACATACAACATTTTCTGCAAAAAGTGAGTAAGTCCAAATATTTTTTTTCCAAGAAACTATATAAAAGAGAACAGTGAAACTTTTTACCAAAGTCGGTAGATATTTGAGATACTTATATAAAATATGTCAGATTATTTTATTGTATGAGAAACAAGAGGGATAATTTTTTCGTTTTCTGAAAAATTAATATTTTGGACTTGTCCGGTTTTTGCTATCAACCTTTCACTTTAAGACGTCCCTTACTTACTTACTTACTTACTGACTTTTAAGGAACCCTCACATAAGCCCGCCATCCTGAGCAAGATTAATCCATTCTCTGTCATCATATCCCACCTCCCTCAAATCCATTTTAATATTATCCTCCCACCTACGTCTCGGTATCCCTAAAGGTCTTTTTCCCTCCGGCCTCCCAACTAACACTATATATGCATTTCTGGACTCGCCCATACGTGCTACATGTCCTGCCCATCTCAAACGTCTGGATTTAATGTTCCTAATTATGTCAGGTGAAGAATACAATGCGTGCAGTTCTGTGTTGTGTAACTTTCTCCATTCTGCTGTAACTTCATTCCTCTTAGCCCCAAATATTTTCCTAAGCACCTTATTCTCAAACACCCTTAACCTATGTTCCTCTCTCAAAGTGAGAGTCCAAGTTTCACAACCATAAAGAACAACCGGTAATATAACTGTTTTATAAATTCTAACTTTCCAATTTTTTGACAGCAGACTGGATGATAAAAGTTTCTCAACCGAATAATAACAGGCATTTCTCATATTTATTCTGTGTTTAATTTCCTCCTGACAGGGATGAAATACTGATGACTCGCAATTTAGTTTCACCGCTTGTCACATAAGGAAATAGAGGACATTTTTCTTACACTTTAAACGTTTGATTATAAGTATATTTTTTCCTTTCACTTAAATGCAATACAATATTGGATTTAGTGTCTTTTTACCATAATTTTCAGCCTCAGTTCTCCTCCACAGTGGTGCTACTGAAATATATGTAATTTCATTAAAGGGGAAGTGACGATTCGATTAGCACTCGTCCCCGCTTTAATATCAATATTTAGTGGACAAACAGTAACGCTGTGTCGTGGGTTGATTGTGCGATTTTATTTGAGTGATATAATACACTGAAGGTTCCAGAGTGACGCCATAGGCGAACTTGTTCATCTATGTTTATACTCGTGTACATAATTAAAACTGATTGATTTCAGGTGCTAAAAGCTAATAAAACCAAACGCAAATTAAATGGCTGAAATATTTACTCAGAATTAAACACCGAATACGTCCCATCAGTGGATATAACACGGGAAATTCAAATAAACTTACAGATCGTATCCGGCAGCAAAATATACTACAATAATATACTGTACTGTGTTCACTACATTCAACAGTGATTATATTTATGTTGTACAGTATTATGTATTAGGAATTATTTCTAAATAAACACACAAATGTTCGCATGAGTGGCCCTGGAGCGTCTGGCAATCCAGGGGTTCGTTGTTCGATTCCCGGTGTGAGTGGACATTTATCTTCATTCCATGGAATTTAGAATTTGTACTTTAATTTGTGGAGGGAAGTACATAAGGGAGGGGGTTACCGGGTTTGAACTCCCTTTGAAGTTAAAAAAATGACATATTTTGAGAAGAGTAGGTCATTTTTGTAATCCATAATCGTTTTCCGTTCTCTAATTTTTCAATGTGTAAAGGTTGGTTCACAATAAACCGGGAACGGAAACAACACGGAAATATTGTTAAAATAAATGTATCTGAATGTGAGCATTCACAATTAACTATTTATTTTAACATTATTTCCGCTCTCGTTCTCGTTGTCGTTTCCGTTCCCGGTTTATTGTGAACCAGCCTTATGTTGTAATAATGACACAATCATTTTTTATTATATAAGATAAAACAGAAGTTAAAATTTGTTAAAAATTGAATAATATAAAATTGATAAATATACCGTAAAATAATAATAATAATAATAATAATAATAATAATAATAATAATAATAACAAAATAATAAACAAAATTTAATATACCTATAATGTAAAAGATGCTCTTGGCCATTGCTATTCTCCTTTTGACTTCCTGGCAGCAGCTCATGTTACTGGAGTACTCTATAAGCAGTAACATGAGCTGCTACCAGGAAGTCAAAAGGAGGATAGCAATGGCCAATGAAACTTTTAATAAAAAAAGGAACATCTTCTGCGGACCTCTGGAAAAGGAACTAAGAAAGAGACTAGTGAAGTGTTTTGTGTGAAGTGTGGCATTGTATGAGTCAGAAACATGGACATTACGACGAAGTGAAGAGAAGCGAATAGAAGCATTTTAAATGTGGATATGGAGAAGAATAGAACGTGTGAAGTAGACAGACAGAATAAGAAATGAAACTATGTTGGAAAGAGTGAGTGAAGAAAGAATGATGCTGAAACTGATGAGGAAGAGGAAAAGGAATTGGTTGGGTCACTGGTTGAGAAGAAACTGCCTACAGAAGGATACACTGGAAAAATGGTGAACGGGAGAAGAGTTCGGGGCAGAAGAATTTATCAAATGATAGAGGAAATTAAGTTATGTGGATCATATAAGGAGACAAAGAGGAAGGCAGAAAACAGGAAAGATTCATATCAATATGTGGATACGGAGAAGAATGGCGCGTGTGAAATGGATAGATAAAATAAGAAACGAAGCTGTATTAGAAAGAGTGGATGAAGAAAGAACAATGTTTGAAACTGATCAGGAAGAAAGAAATTGGCTGGGTCACCGGCTAAGAATAAACTGCTACTGAAGGATGCATTGGAATGGTGAACGGGAGAAAAGTTCGGTACGAAGAAGATATCAGTTAATAGATAACATTAAGATAATATATGACTTATATGCGAAGAGTAAGAGGCAGGCGGAAAATATGGAAGATTGGAAAATGCTGATTTTGCAGGGAAGGACCTGCCATGTGGCAGAAAACTATGAATAAATTAATGAATTATATCCTTTTCGAAACATAAAATGATCTTATAGCATCACCTGAGTTTGTGGTAGATGGCATTGGTGTTGAGTTTGAGATGACTCGTAGTTTAGAGAAGTGTTGCAAGGTTCTTATTCTCCTCGTGACGACGGTATAAGGACTCATAGGCCTACATAGGCTATACGGAACTGGGGGAAAGTCAGATCATCACCAGAGGTATGATATAGGCCTACTGATTTGAAATTTGAAGCATAATGCGTAGTGTGGCGTATGGTAGCACGGCTTAGCGGCGCAGGATATTTGGCACGCAACTCATTCCATCACGGGTGCACAAAAGGTTCTTTAGGCTGCATTGCACATAGTAGGGATGCTTCGTGTCCAATCCGATAAGCGTTTCTATACTTCCGAGTTCCCTAGAGGCCACATTTTCCCCAATTCGACGGATATTCATAACATTACGGGTAATCTAAGTTAAGTTCCTCTGATGTTCGAGGACGGTATACAGGGTGATTCACGAGGATTTACCGTCCCTTACGGAGCTTATTTCCGAATACATTCTTAGCAAAAAATGTCATAAACATTTGTCCTAATCTCAATATTTTCAAAATTACACTAATTTGTAGGTGTTTGTAAATTACCATTATTCTTGAGTTTTTAGTCAACACCTGTGGAGTAACGGTTAGCTCGTCTGGCCGCGAAACCGGGTGGTCCGGGTTCGATTCCCGGTTGGAGCAAGTTACCTGGTTGAGGTTTTGTCCGGGGTTTTCCCTCAATCCAATATGAGCAAATTCTGGGTAACTTTCGGTGCTGGACCCCGGACTCATTTCACCGGCATTATCACCTTCATTTCATTCAGACGCTAAATAACCTAAGATGTTGATAAAGCTTCGTAAAATAACCTAATAAAATAAATTGAGTTTTCAGGGTAAAAGAATGAACTATTCAGGAGTATCATTTCTTTAATTAGCTAGTATACTGAAGCTAAAAGTGTATTGTGAATTCCATAATTACAGATTTTTTTTTTTTAGATTTCTAACTACAAAATTACATTTTCTTACCCAGTTATCACAACAATTATTACAAATCATGCCACTCTTGTAAATTCTTCAAGACTGTACATTAGGATGCGTAATTAAACTGTAAAGAATCAAGTTCCTAAAATCGTATGATTTATAACAATTTTTATAATAAGTATGTAAGAATGATATCATTTTTAGTTAAACATTGAAAAATAAAATCTATACAAAGCAATTAACAACTCATTTTTAGTTTCAGAACACTAGCCAATTAAAGAAATGACACTTCTTAATAGTTCATTCTCTATTTGTAATACCTTTTTACCCGTAAAACTAAAGAAAAAAAGGTATTTTACTAACAATTTCAAATTAATGTAGCTTTGAAAATATTGAGATTAGGACACATGTTTATATGACATTTTTTGCTCAGAATGTCTTCGGAAATAAACTCTGTAAGGGACGGTAAATTCTCGTAAATCACTCTGTATGTTAGGAACGTGACTGACTCATGTATGCGATGCTTCCGGGGCTGAAAAGTTACCCGTAGAGATTTTATTCATCTCTTTTCCAGCCTCATGGTGGTTTAATGCTTATGGAGTTGCCTACCTGGTCTGACTGCAGGAGGACATTCTTCGCCCATCTTCGCACACCCACACATACACAACACACAGGTTAGAAAGGAACCACAGTCGCGCTTTAAAATTGTGCCTAGAACTGTAATGAATGTCCGATGTGAATACGTTGTTATTGATGTCTTAACCGTAGACCGTTTTTGTTTCGATTCTACGTCAAGAGAATTCCGTCATGTGTTGAAAAAAAGAACAAGAAATGTCGTTAAAATAAAGTCCTCCACTAGAGTTTTGAATCCTGACATTTTCAGAGGACAGATTCTAGTTTATATTTAACACGATTCCTAATGTGACATACAAAAGCACTTTGAAATGCATTAATTATTTTTAGAGCTCACATTAAGACATGCTCTGCTTGGTCACTAATACTAAAATATTTGCATCGTCGCTCATTCTAAGGAATTTTATGACTATACAAATTGAAAACTCCGGTTTTATTAAAGTTTATAATAATGGACTTCTAAATTTGTTGCACCACGTTTTAATATTTTTAATATTATGCATTGAGATGAGAAGTCATCAAATGTATTATTGTGTGTTTCTTCGTACGGTTGAAAATTAAATTACGGGCGTCTTTTTTTTTCATTCGTACATATTACAGTATACGCCAACTAACACTCTATATGCATTTCTCGACTCGCCCATACGTGCTGCTTGCCCTGCCCATCTCAAACGTCTGGATTTAATATTCCTAATTATGTCGGGTGAAGAATACAATGCGTGCACTTCTGTTTTTTTTTCCATTTCTCCATTTATTTATTTTATTCCATAGATCTTACATGAGCAAGGAAGCTTTAAGATGTGGAACAAGTCAAAATTTTAAAATATTACAATTACAATTTTTAGAAATTTTTGCAGTTTTACAATTTAGTAATTTTCTACAATTTTTACAATTTTGTGCAATTTTTTGCAATATTTTGGCGAGATGTAGTGAGATGAGGTGAGGTCTGAGGATTCGCAAAAATATTACCCGACATTTGCCTTTTGGTTGGGAAAAACCTCGGAAAAACCCAACCCGGTAATCAAATCAAAGGGGGGGTAATCAAATCAAATGCCGAGGACTCGCCATAGACCATCCGGCTTCAGTCCCACGGCTGTGGAAAACCTCGGAAGAAACCAAAGACCAAAGGGGGATCCAACCCAAACCCGAACACAGCTCCGGATCAGCAGCCCAGCGAGTCTGCCGACTGAGCTACATCGATGGCTCTACTAAAAGTATACAATACATAGCCAATCAGATTATTAAATTTACAAACGCAAACGATCATTCATCGGTTGAGTTATATGTATAATAGAAAACAAGTAAGTTAATTAAATTTAAGGCATAAACAATTCAACCAGCTGTGATATACAGAAATTGATAATAACTATCATGCAAACTACTTCAAATGTATTGTGTAACTTTCTCTATTCTCCTGTAACTTCATTCCTCTTAGCCCCAAATATTTTCCTAAGAACCTTATTCTCAAACACCCTTAATCTCTGTACCAAGTTTCACAACCATACAGAACAACCGGTAATATAACTGTTTTATAAATTCTAATTTTCAGATTTTTTGACAGCAAACTAGATGACAAAAGCTTCTCAACCGAATAATAACAGGCATTTCCCATATTTATTTTGCGTTTGATTTCCTCTCGAGTGTCATTTATATTTGTTACTGTTGCTCCAAGATATTTGAACTTTTCCACCCTTTCAAAGGATAAATTTCCAATTTTTATATTTCCATTTCGTACAATATTCAGGTCACGAGACATAATCATATACTTTATCTTTTCGGGATTTACTTCCAAACCTATCGCTTTACTCGCTTCAAATAGAATTTCCGTGTTTTCCCGTATAAAAACTATACGCAGTTAATTAGTAAGACCGTTAATAGTTTGTCATATATTTCTGATACACCCTGTATAAATATTTCTTTGTTTCTTAATTTTATGATTGTTAAAACTTTTTTTTGTTCATTTAGCAGTTAGGTAGGCCTACGCATTGGAAGGAATTGTGTCATTATTGATCGTCGAGAACTAATTTTTCTTGTTATAAACGTCTCGGCAAATATATTTGGAAAGATTTATGCTATGTTAGTGAGAAACAAGGTCCTTTTATTGGGAGCAATATATTATGTCTCAGTTACACAGAATTGTAATTTTATGCACGGAACAGTTATTTATTTTTCTCCCTTATGAAGTTACGCGATTATACAATTCGACCTCATGCGAACTTGTCGCAGCCTGGACGTGACATGAATGCACGAGGCCGGAAAAATTCTAAATTAATTTCATCATGAAACAGAAATATGCTCTTGTGTTATAATAGCAGCTTTTATTATTTCGATAAGCCCATGTGATGTGAATTGCTCTATATGTTTATAGCCAGCCTCAATGTGTTGGCTTCATCAGTAGTTTTGTCACTGTTCTAAATTGTCTTCGTATTTATGAATTTTATTTAACAGATCATTTAGAGGGACAAGGTGAAAGTTAAACTTCCGAATTTCTATTTTTTGTAGAATCACATATCTTGTGCCATACGACCATGGATAATATCTACATTGGATCAAGATAGTATTCTTTTTTTTTCTATTCTAGCTGGCCTTAGTCAATGCTCTTGATAGCTAGGTTAAGGCAGTGCAGGATTTAGACCTAGGTAATCTAGGCAGCTGCCTAGGGCGGCAGTTTTCAGAGTGGGGGGGCGGATTTCTCTCTCTCTCTCTCTTCCCTTTGTCTTTCTCACTTTACAGTGAAATTTGTTTTTAAAAAACTTGTTGGTAAATCTTTTCTGAACACCTTGTGGAAGTCGGATATTGTTTTCTTATCACATTGTCGTGGTTGTGGCGAGAGTATGTATGTATGTATGTATGTATGTATGTATGTATGTATGTATGTATGTATGTATGTATGTATGTATGTATTAATACTACAATTGGGTATACACCCGGTGGCAGTGATATATAATATACAATAATACCATTATAGTTACATAATAAATTACAGCAATACAAATAAAATAAAAATAAAATAAAATGAAATAAACCTAAATTTTATTTGTAACTACAGTAGAACCCCGATTATCCGTCACCCTATTAACCGATTGTTGGATTATCCGTCTGTCATTCTCTCCTTTTTTTGTTGCAGAAAAAATATTGAGTACTGCACACTACATTAGTACGTATGTTTTTTTTATAGAGAGTGATATTATAATACAAGCCTCTGTCCTTACACATTATGATCTACTGTTCGAGTGAACTGTTTAATTTCTCTGCAAAACGTCTTTCAGAAGTGCCAAAAGAATACAATATGTTGTGCTAAGTATCGAGATAAGTGTATATAATTGAGTGGTTTTGGAAAAGAGGAACTGTGGTTCATCTCACATCGAAATACGAGATTGGAGTTACAAATGTGCGATACTTAATAAAAAAACAAGGATAAAGTGTATAAATTAATTAAATCTATAACATGAGACCTATAGTTTTCCTATCTTTCCACAGAAATCTATCATAGGAAGTTTCCTTGGCCCTTAGACACCCGTCATTGACATTCATTCATTCATTCAAACATAGTGTTCTGTTACTACAAACCCAGCATTCTCCAGTGTTTCCTATTTTCTGCCTTCCTCTTAGTCTCCGCATATGATCCATATATCTTAATGCCGTCTGTTATTTGATATCTTCTTCTGCCCCGAAATCTTCTCGCGTTCACCATTCCTTCGAGTGAATCCTTTAGTAGGCAATTTCTTCTCAGTCAATGACCCAGCCAATTCCTTTTTCTCTTCCTGATCAATTTCAGCATTATTCTTTCTTCACCCACTCTTTCCAACAGAGCTGTTATACTTAAAACTTCTGATCCACTACCTAATGTGTTAAAACACATGGCCATGGAGAAAATTTCGAAACTGCATTATTCAACACTTAATTCTTCTATGGTACGGATTATCCGATTTTTTCGATTAACCGTTCAGCTTACCCCCTTCATTACCACGGATAATAGAGGTTCTACTGTATAAATAAATAGATGCAATAAACCTAGGACTATAAATAAAAACTAAACGCTTACAATAAGCATAAGTAAACCTAACTTATAAGTCATTCTATTTCGCCCAACTATTACCACTTCAAGTAATTACATATCACCTTAATTAATTACAAACCAACTTAATTACATATCATCTTAATTAATTACATATCACCTCAATTAATTACAAACCAACTTAATAACATATCACCTTAATTAATTACAAACCAACTTAATTACATATCATCTTAATTAATTACATATCATCCTAATTAATTACATATCATCTTAATTAATTACAAACCAACTTAATTACATATTACCTTAATTAATTACAAACCAACTTAATTACATATCTTAATTAATTACATATCACCTTAATTTATTTACATATCAACTAAATTACAGTGTGCAGCTGCATAATTATAATGTATTACTGGTATCACGTTGTTATACTATGAAACTGCTTAAATTTAACTGCTTGTATAAACAAGAATGCATTACTGAATATCAAATTGGATGTGTGTTTATTATTTATCGCTATGAATAGTAACCACAACTCTCAGTTACATTTCCAATATACAGAAATAAATAATCAGCAATACTATTTAATCACTTTCCGGCATATTTACTTTCCACTATATAATTCGTTATGAAAAGTTTATTCCACAAAGAGTTGGAGTTTATTTCTTTTTATACTTACTATCGAAGTAAGAAATATTCGTAATAATTACACCACCAACAAAACCAGCCTGGATTTCAGAAATCAGTCTTGCTTCAACAATGAATAGGTTTTAATTTATGTTTCTTCATATCGAGCCTGATGTGCTTCGTCAGATCGACTTGATGACACCATCAATGCTTCCTCTGTGGAGAAAATGCGAAGGAAACCTTTCTAATTCATAATTAAGATGCAATGTATTTTGATTCCAAACAATTTACTGTTTTCTGAATTATAACATTTTATTTAAAACTAATTTAAACTAAATATGACATAACTGCTCATAAATTGTATTTGGGAGTTGGGGGGGGGGCGGCATTATACCTAAATCCGGCCCTAGGTTAAGGGTTCGAATTCAGTCTTTAGTACCGAGATTTTAATATGTTACGGTATATTTAGTGGATATTTGCAATAAATAAAACGTATTTCCAGCAACTGATAGAAAATAGATGAATAATGCTTTAAAAACTTTGATATATACTGGGATTCAGAAGTCCTGCATTTGGTTCCTAAAGCCTCCAAGCAATCCATAATAGTATAGGTAGGTAGGTATGTATGAAGTACAGTTTGACGTTATCCAACGCTACTTAGTTCAGGTCTGCTGTTCACTGAACATACGAAAACAAAACAAAGCTAGACGCTTGGAAATGAGTGCTACAATAGAAGGATTTAGTAGCGAGCACGTCATTACGAAAGAAGGAAATGTATTTTATCAGAAAATAGAAGATAATTTTCATTCGAAAACTTTGAAATGTTTGCAGTCATTGATTGTAATGTAGAGACTCATAAAGCACGCACTCATAATTTGTTTTATTTTAAATTTGTGCTGACATTCATTTTTTTTTGTTAATTCCAAACTTTAATTAGATCTAAAATATCTAGCACGGTTTCTTTTAGTGTGCAATAATACACAATTTGTGTAGTAATAAAACCAGTATATGCAGTAATAAAGGAAATTTTATGCAATAATAAAAAAAAAACAACAGAAATTGTGAAAGAAAGATTCTAATATTCATGAAAAAAAATCATTGTACGGTATAATATGTTATTTATATTATCTTGTTATCACAATACCTGGTACCAGAAAATGAAATGAAATGAAATGATTAGCCTAAAAATGTCCCGTTAAGGGCAAAGGCCTCCTCCTATAGAGGGAGAACTCTATTTGTCTTACGCGGTGAGCTACTCCGCGTAAGAGTGGAATTGTTCACTTGGTTCACATTCTGCACAGTTTGGTATTATTCGCTTGTTTCTGTCGCACTGGTTTTAGTCGCTGTTCACTTGTCTTCCGTACCAGAAAAGAGGTATAGGAATCAGATTATGTATGTAGATTTCAAATGAAGGGTTCAGAATCATAATGGGCCAAGCGCCATTTACTAAAACCGTAGAAAACAAGGGTTAAAATGAAGTTATCACCATAATTCAATGGAAACATATAGCAAGTAATATAAAGTATACACATTCAAACTAAATGATATGTCAATCTTCATTAAATTATGGTATCCACTTAACTTTAACCCTTGCTTTCTCCGTTTTTAATAAATGGCGCTTGGCCCACTATTGCTCCGAACCCTTTAAATGTTCTTAATTGTTACAGAAACTATGTTTTCCTTCACTGATATAGGTTAAACGAGCGTTGAGCGACTTCCGCTCATTTTGGTATAAACACCGACGCACTTAGGTTAGGTTAGGTTAGGTTAGGTTAGGCTTTTATTATCCCGTCAAGATGAAGGTGAACGCGATTGAGTGTGATTTTTTGTTTTCTATGTTGGCAGTTCAAGTGCGTCGGTGTCTATTCCAAAATCGGCGGAAGTCGCTCAACGCTCGTTTCACCCTGATATATTCCAGGCTCATAATATTTTCCAAAAAGGTATGGTTGACGGCATTTGATATAAATTTTGGAAGCGCGGTCAGCCCTGGAGTACGACCCCACATCTGCACAATTAAATTTAAGTGGCATTACTGAAATTTCCAAAGGTGAGAATTTCCGTTGCACTCATAAATAAGTTCTGTTATCAATATTCATCTTGAAGGGTACAACGCAGGTCCATGTTTCATCTGGACATAGCCCCGCCTCTGGGCGGAAGTTTGATTCCCTTATAGTAAAACGTTAAAATACGAGTGTAAGGTAGTTTTTAGAAAGTGGCTAAAGAAAGAAACAGAAGAAGATTATCGCGCGCCTGAAGAATATATAAGCAACGAGGAGGAGGCGCTCAGGAGAGATAGGCTATCATGACATCTTCCTCGCGTGAGCCAGGCTCGCGTGCAGGCAGGCGATGTTGGCTGCACTGCACCAACCAGCAAGAAGCGGAACCAATAAACTGCCTGCATATAAAAACAGTAAAAATTTATATTGAAATAAGTAACAGTTCAAATTATATTACATTATTACATGCAAACATCCGGTGCTGTGCAAAACCAACAACAATTATATCAGTTCATATCCGTCAAACGAGAGTGCCGAAGTAAGAATGCCTTCGCTACTTCTCTGTGATATATATACCTAGTACCGGTATGTTATATCTAGACCGAGAATTTATATACACTAAAAACTACCTAAATATGCATAGAAGTACGTGCTAAGATCCTTAATATGTATTTGAATAAGTACTAAAGTAAAAAAAAAAAAAAAAAAGCTATGTAACTCTTTGGTGCACTTTTAATGGGAGATCGTGATATATTCCAATTATACTTTTATTTTCAGGAAATTCTGATGACGCATATCAAATAATTTCACTTGCATGCAACTGCTTTTACCATAGTTGAAACGACAATAAACTACGTATAAGGGTTTTCGTCCAAGTTTTTTTTTTTGTGAAGGAACGCCTTTTTTCACTTAATAGGCCTATACAATCCCGTAAATAACGTAAATTTACACTTTTACTACGTCACACTACTTTTGACCAATAAAACGGTACGAAAGGACGTCTTTCAACCGATCATGGCTGCTTATCTCACAATTTTATCGCGTCCCTAGCATTTGTTTAATTTTATCGCGTTCCTAGCATTTGTTTATTTTTATCACTACCCTAGCATTTGTTTCTTTGTTTGCCAACATTTCAAACTGCACTGATCTGGACGTCAAAAAACAGAAAATTACAAACCACTCCAGTCGATGCACAGCACTTTCAAATATAACTCGCATTGGCATTCAAGAACAAGAATTAATAAAGACCACTGGTCATAGCTATGCATTTTCCCTGAAACCCTATTTACAAATAAATGAAGAGCACCATTCGGAAATCTTGAGTAAGTTGAGGGATACACCGTGTACATCAACGAGTTCACTTCTTTTACGCACACGTCCAATATAACATTAACTGAACCACCAACCACTAAAACATTCAAATTTGAAAATTGTACTTTCAATAATTGTTTCTTTTACAATTATTCATGTGTATTTTTTATTTCATCATCGTTAATTAAAACGTTTCTTGTTTATTTCATCATCCCTAACTTTTCTAACACTGGTTTATATTATTTAGGTTATGTTTGTTATAGCTTCTGCTATAAAATATTATGGATAGTCACGTATCAGAGATTGTTTAATACTAAGATTTATTGAAAATCATCTGTCAAGTGACGTTGATTACTGGGATCCGGATGATTGAAGTGGAATGCAAATGTTTTAATAAAAATGAAACTGAATCAACAAAGCCTTCTTGACTAGTAACCGTCCACAGAGTTCAATGAAGATTCCATAGTTGGCACAACTGATAACAAGAAAACAGCTACTGCCATCTAGCGTAATGTTGAGATGGTACAATAATACATTTCAAGACAGTTGTATTTTCGTAAGTCAATTAATATTTTATTGTGTTGGAGTACTTTATTACTTCTAATCTTTATATACTTTCTTCTATCACCGTCCTTCGCAAGTCTCTCGTGGCTCCGACTTAAAGAACGTAGAACTTTACACTCTTTGTCTTTACTCTTTCGAATTCTGCACACTTCAACACCAAATTACCTTTCGTCTCGTTTCTCTTATCTATACTCTAACCACGACGTAAATCCCAGATCACTTATCTGTGGCACGCTAAGTATACCTCTTCATAGAACATCTTGTTATTCATCATCTTTTACAATATCCACCTCGCGTCAATGGAATTCCTTGTCACAAAGTATTAGGGGCTGCAAGACAATAAACACCTTTAAGAACAGCTTAAAAGATAACCTTATTAGCATTTCACTCCAATCATACTGATTTAAACTATCACTGACTACATTGTTACTTTTTTCTTTAGACATCATCCTGATTGTGCTGTATTTTAATTGTCTCGTAATAATCTCTTTCTATTATCTAATATTATTTGAAATATATTAACATTCTATGTATTTTAGTTTAATTCTGCTACACAGTTTATTTCAGTGTTTAATTAATAGTTCATAGTATTTTGTTGTTTAATTTGTAAATAACTTTTGTATACATTTAACTCCCATCTAAATCAAATTGTTGGATTCTTTGTAAGTTCATGCATATGTATATACACTTTTTGCTGGTTGAGTGGATGAGAAGGCCTTACGGCCTTAACTCTGCCAGCTAAAATAAATCATTATTATTATTATTATTATTATTATTATTATTATTATTATTATTATTATTATTATTATTATTATTATTATTATTATTATTAATAGTCAATTAAATCCCGCTCGAGTTTTGATTTTTTCTAGATAAATCAAAACCTCTAGTGAGATTACTGTTGAAAATAAACATTCAACATTATAAGATGTGACTGCAATAAACTCAAAAGGAGGAATCCTTGTAAGATCCCCAGTACTTAGCCCGGGGTTCATCTGCCTTTGCAACACAGATACCACTTCCTGCAAATTGCTTCCACCAATAATGAATAGTGAGTTTATTACGACTACAGTATTACATATTACACTCTTACTACGTCATATTACTTTCGACCAATAAAACGGTACGGTACGACATATTAGCTCGTTCTTCCTCTAACCTCTGTCTCTCATCTCAGACATATTTTGTTCCCTTCAGCTTTAAACGATTCTTATTCTATTCTTCTACTCTTCGTCTTTAACTATTTAACTGAATTATCCTTTTTTCCCTTCTATCATTACTAAAATATCACACTTTAACTAATGTTCTTTCCTATATCTATTCATAGCCTATAAACAATTCTAGTTCTGTAAATTATTTAGGTCTACAGTAATGCTACTAGAAGTTTTACTTATCTACAGAAAATCAAAACTCTGTGCAAGATTTTGAACTTGATTTTCTCCATTTCAATATTATTATTTTTTTGCATTTCTGCTACTTCAAAATGGTCCACATAACACTAATTAGTCTATATATGATCAGTGTGAACTTTTCAGCAAATAAGCAATTATGCATTCTTATTCTGACTGTCTTTATTTTTACTGTACAATTCGTAATTTTCCTGATATTCTAAATTTGATTTAATAACAAAGTTATTAAATATAATACTAAAAAAAAACATTATATTTAAAACAAAAATAATTGTATTCTAATTTTGTTTACGCCATTAACTTATACTTACCTTTATTTATAGGCAATCTCTGAAAATAAAGAAATTAATATACTTAAAATTGCTTATAATATTCAATGCACCACAAATATCTTCCTTTCTTATACACACGAGTAATGATTTTCTCTGTCATTTTCACATACTATGATGATATAACTCAGTAGTGACATAATGATGTTGCAGTGCGAAATTACTCTTTCCATCGCTATTGTCGAAGGTAACTCATTCTTTTTTTCCGCTATGGTCCAAGGTAAATCGTTCCTTTCTTCGCGATTGTCCAGGGCAAATCTACAGTTTATTTATTAAAAATTACAGATATTGGGACACTGAAATGCGCATTTCAAGAGACATCTCCCGGTATATAGTCGCAACTGTTTATATACAACAGACTAATTTGTATGAAATGTGTCTTGGGTGGAATTGTGAAAATGTAGTGTATGAAGCATGATATACGCGATGATTCGGAGGAAAGGGTCGTACGTTGAGGGAGGATGATATGGGTGATTTTGAAGGGAAAATATTATATGAACACAATATGTTTTATTTTTAATGGTTTCGGAGAAACAGCTATTTGGAAATAACAAGCATGAGTCTCTTTTTCCTGCTTCACACAGTTGCTCACATTGAACCGAAATGACATTAAGTTGTACTATTGCCTTCGTCATGTTGGCCACTTGTATGTGCGCGCGCATGTGTTACCTAAGTACTTAAATGATGTTCCTTTGACAACATGGGCTGGTACATACTTTTTAACAAGATAGATCTTTGCGCATTCTAGCCGGTCAGTGATCCAATACTTGAATGAAACCTATTCTGGGCACTGGATCGGTCGCGGTGGTGTTATTTCTTGGCCGCAGAGGTCACCCAACCTTACACCATTAGATTATTGTTTGTGTAGTTGACTAAAGAACGAAATCTTCGAGTGCATAGTGGAAACAATTGCTTGTCCAGTTATTAAATGCTCGAACCAGCTCAAATTAGCAACACGGTCTCTGGATACATGAGCTACAAATTGCAACGAGATTGACGGTGACATTTTTTAACATTCTGTGCAAAGAGAATTGGACAGTTTTATTAAGCACAACATACAGATAACTATATTTTAATTTACTATCATCTGTAATGTATCCGTTGCTCATGGTTTCAAATGGTTTTCTCCAAAACTGTTGAGAATAAGATATATATTTATGTCATGTTTTTCCTTCCCAATCGTCTACGCTATCATACGTATTTGAACGTATGAGCATTTCCTTCTGAATTATCTTGTATATCTTTAATTTGTACCGCTTGTATATTTGTAACGTTATTCTATCTTTCAGTTTCACTTGCTCTTGAAATAACGAAACACAAATCAGACGTCATTTCAGTGTGTAGTGCAGGCATGTCAATTGATGCCCACAGGACCGAGCGCGCGCTTTAGAGCCCAAGAGACCCTGAGCGCTTTACAGCGGAAAGGAAAGAGACAGACGAAAGAGGTGGTATATGCCGCTTGGTCGAGCTATATTCAGAGATGGCCAGCACTGATTCAATAGATAAAGGGAAGAGAACTTATTAAGACTGTATCCATGTTAATTTTTAGATTTGCCTGAGAAGTATAAGTGCATTATAAGAATTTAAGTTTTAATTTTAATGTTCATTTTTCACAAGTTTGATTTTTTTTATTCAAAAGAAATATTTTCTCAACTTTTCGTAAAGCAAAGTGAAATTTTCAGGTATAGGCCTATTTATTTAGTAGCCTTACACAATGTTTTCGTAAATCTAATATACCGTATATACGTATTACTGAAGATAGTGTATTGAAAATTTTGAAAATATTCGCAAGGAAATTGTTTGTAAGGAAATGAATTAACAAAGCAACTACTGTTACATCATAAGCGAAATATACGTGCCCATGTGTTGTAAAATTGTCAGCTCTGTAGCTTCAGAAGATTTCAAGAAAATAATTTAATATTCTGATGATGGGAAGTTGCTCACAAATATCACCTTAAAAGCATAATGCGATAAGAGTTTTGTTATGTAATATTAGTTACACTTAAAACAGATACAGTACCTAGATAACTTTGCTTTGTACTGTAATATTGTTTTGATTAGTTTATTGATTACTTTTGTAAGGCTAAAGATACCATCAATATGAATTCCAACTTATCATGTCATACTCAATCTCTTTCTTTGGAATATCTCTTTCTTTATGAATGATGTGTTTCATCCACTTAATACAGTATAAGTTAATATTATACTACTATGGAATTTAAGTGAATATTCCTTCTTAACTCTCTATTATGTTATTAAGATTTAAAACACAAGTGCAATATTAAGAAATCAGTGTTAGTACTTTTGTTTTACAGACAATATAGATAATATTAAACAGAAAGAAGCCATAAAAAATAACGACATAAAATTTCACGTTCCGTTTGAAGTTTGTGCACCACTGTTTTCTTAATCCAACAGGTTGCTTATTCATATACACAACCCTTCCTCTTTCCATACTTAGCGCTTGCTGCCCGCGCACGACGTCAAGGTCAGAAAAATGCGCTTGCTTTGACATCACTGGTGTAGTGTGTAAACGAGATTGAAGATTCAGTTATATATATTTTCTATATTTATGAAACACCTCTGTTTTCATGCTCTCTTTCTTACTGCCTCTATCATTCTTTCTTTATGTCTTTCCTCATGTGTTTGTGTAGGAGAGGTCAGAAGGTCGAATATAAAATATAAGGTAAGGATGTATTTATGCAACGCAGACAGGAAATTAACTGATAACAGGAGAAACAGAATTGTTTCGGTATAAAGAATGTGTATAATGAGAAATTGTATGTCACCTTAGTTATACGCATTGTAAGATAATGTTTGTTACGGGCAGGTCATTACTTCCAGTTTATTTGCCATCGAGTGTTGTAGAGCCATTAGAAATGAAAGTACAGTTCCACCTTATACATCACAATTGTCATATGAATTCTTAATTACATTTAGTTGCGCAGAAAAGACCATTATGTCTTGTCTGTCATGCTAAGTGGTCATTAATCTTATTTTTCCTGAAAGCCAAAAATATAGCAAAATTTATGAATAAATTATTGTACTTTTTAAAAATTAAAACATTTTATAATATATCATAATAGGATATTGATTTCCTTACTTCCTTTGTTATAAGTAGGTCTCGGATTTTAGGCCCGTAAAAGCAACTGTTGGGCACCTAAATTAGGCTCTAAAATTATAAAAATAATTTTAATTAATTTATTTAAGTAGCTAACTAGCTAGTCAGTACAAATTAAAAATATAAAACAAAAATGTTTCTAGCCACTACCGTAAAATCCAGGCTCGTGTACGTATTTTAGCCAATAATATAACATAAAATTTACAAGGACAGTTTACTAAATATAGTAAGTAACTTAATTCAAACCAATAAATAACACACAAGAGCAAAAAAAAAAGAGAGAGAGAGAAAAACACATTCAGTATAAATTGACAATCGACAGAAGCCAGAAATAAAAGGTAAAAAAATACACACATTTTTTAATATTATATATCACGAAAAATTTTATAAATTTCTTTTTTAAAAGCTTCAATTTTAAAATATTCCAAATTTGAAAAATTGTTTCTAATTTTACTACAAAGTCTTGGGCGGAAACTAGCAATTATGTTTAAGAGCTGCACTTGTATGGCATTTAGGCTCAATTAATGGGAAAATATACTTTTGCCTACGATATTCATGTCGATTAGATTTATGTCTTATTTGATTTCTGTGGTAGTAAGTTAGTAAACTATATTTATAAATTTCTTCAATAGTTAATACTTTAAAATCTGTATAAATTAAATTTGTTGGGTAATCCATATTTTTGGTTAGGCACCAAAATACAGTTTTGGGCACCTAAAAGTACGATTTTATCCACCTAAAATGTGTTTCTGTCCACTAAAATTACAAACGTGGAAGATTGACTAAGTTCGATCCGGCCTTCTTCCTTTCCCCATTTCTCCCTCCTCAATCGAGATTCTGTTGCCCTGTTCTGTAGAGGATTACGAACTGCTTAACCTTGAAATCACTTCTCTATGGAGACACGAAAGTTTGGTTTGTGGTTTGGTTTGTGTGGAGTGTACCTCATTAGCTCTCTACAAACTAGTGTTATTTCCTGATGGAGAATTGGGGCAGTCAAGAATGCCAGCTAGTAAGTGGATGATTAAAGTGTTCAGCATCTTTGTACAATATCCCCTCCTGCATTAACTGTCAAAACGCGTATAATCTTTTCACTGTAAGAAAAATCCTAATGTAACCAATAGCACGTGACTGAAGTGAGGCTTCATTGGCCGCTCTTTGGCGCCATAGATTCTCAGTACATGTTCCCGCCCACTGTTGTACATTCAGTTTCATGTTAAACATTTCCCGTTACTCGTCAAGTAGGCCTAACCTCACTACTATGCATTCGTTTGCTTAGGAAACATTTACTTTATAATTACTGCGATTAAAACTCACATAACTTATTATATACATTTAAGACTACTATTTGTTTTTCTCCGCTTTTGAGAGGGTTTCTACTCTTATATTTAATAACCACACACACCGAGGATGCAGAAGCCATACTTCAGTACCACATGCTTACGTGAACAACTACGAGCTCAAGTGACGCCAGCTTGTTACAAGAACAGACTACCTTGGTATTACTGTTTGTATTCATCCGCGTTCGTAGTACATAACAAAATATAAAAGTAGCTTTTCTTTTACATATGAGTGAAGTTATATGTTTCATTGTATTTAAGAACTAGAATTCAATTTTTTATTTTCAAATAATACAAAATTATGGTTTTCCTGCGTCATGTTAGTGTTTCGACTGTGAGCCAATCACTGGTATGACAGCCACGTGCTTGTGTTTGCATTAGGATTTTTCTTACAGCGAAAACAGTATAGTTAGTGGTTTACAACGATTCATCTGACCGAATATGTTATAGGACAACGGTAGTTACCGTTTTCTTCTGATTTCTTGAATATAAGAAAAATTATGACGTGAATTAACGCTCGCTTGTCTGTAGCTTGCTATTACCCTAATAAAAATTCCAAATGGAATGAAATGCCGTTGAACGAGTCTCGTAAAGTATTCTCGCCGTTATTGCCTTCGTTCATAATGATAATTATGAGAGGGATATTATCTTTTGACACGAAATCGAGTTAATGCTAGCAACGCGGTAACTGCTGTGACTTCAATCTGAGTTATGCCTAGTTAGATCCTTGCTGTACCGACAGTCTCACTGAAATTGATGTTAGAGTCACCGCAAGTATTCCATTATTGTATTTCAAGAATACAGTGCAATCTGAATTATTGCACTTACATAGGATAAACTGTAGGTAATGTCATTAATTGCAGGAGGTTATTCTTTGAGATTATTTCAAACTAGAAAGTTTAATGCAATTTTCCTCGTTTTTGCTTCCTTTTCGAGGTAAAAATTGTTTTATAAAAATATATCATAGCGTGTTTCGGAAAACAGAGCAGTGTATTATGATAATACATAGATAGTGGATGCGGGATGACTTTTCGTTGAATGTAGGTGCACATTTACTATATGTTACATTTTTTTTTCATTCAGACCATTGGCTCAACAGGTTTTAAACGTAAACAGACGACGTCAACATGCTACTGTATCTCCGTACAGTCAGAAGGAAAAGAAAAATAACGTGCTGTAGTAGTGTAGCACATACCTTGCAAGTTCAGTCCTCGTCATCATTGATGCAATTACCAGCGTTGCAGTAAACGACGATATATTCTCGTAAGTTATCGAAGCTGAATCGTCTTCGCCTATCGCTTAAACAGTTTTTGTATCGAGAAAATTTCTGAAGAAAACCTCTAAAATGAGGATCACTCAATTTCTTTAGAGGAACATTTGCATGAGCATCATGTTGCACGTGTCGTTAGACCCGCACAACTAAATGATGATGATGGTGATTATGATGATGATGATGATGATGATGATGATTCCTCAGATTTCATTTCAACGCATTTCCTGTGCGATGTACTGTTGCAATGTTTCTCTATAGCCTGAGTTCTGGTTTTTATTTCAATACAGACGATATTGTCTTCGTTAATACATAAAATGTCACTCTCATACTTCTTAATTGAATTTCGTATCTCTAAGCGAATTTAACGTTTTGACTTAGACATTATGAATGGATCAGCACAACGCTATTCAACTCGTACTAAATACTTGAGCAGGATAACACAACTGCACACATTGCGTTGCAATGTGGACCGGGGTTTCTTCGTTATGTACGCTGCTGTACTCGCCAGGTACACAAAAGACGAACGACGCGGCACGTGCCATATACTCCGGTACGGAACAACTTCACTTTCCCTTAAGTCATCCCGAATTCACTGTCTAATAATAAATTATTGAAAGAATTTTAGTTCTGTTCTTTAAATGTGCAGAAATTTGAACCGAACAAATGTAACATTAAAAAATTCCTTTGCACAACGAAAAGTTACATTTGTTCGGATCAAATTTCTGCAAATTTGAAGGACAAAACTAAAATTCTTTCGATCATTTGTTATCATAATACACTGCTCTCTTAAATTGATTGAGCATATTGAGAATTAAGTCAATGACTTTCCTAAAAGAAGTTATGAAATGATTTATATACAAACAATAAATCTTGAAAAGGAAGTAAAAGCGAGCAAAGTTGTATTCAACTTTCTTGTTTGAAATAATAAATGAAAGAATAATCTCCTTAAATTAATTAAATTACTTACGGTTCACCCTGTATTTTATTTTAGGAATTACTAATGCAACTTTATATTAGGTTGGGGATATGAAAGTTTTTTTTGGGTTATTTTACGACGCTGTACCAACATCCAGGTTATTTAGTGTCTGAATGATATGAAGGTGATAATGCCGGTGAAATGAGTTCGGGGTCCAGTACCGAAAGTTACCCACCATTTGCTCGTATTGGGTTGAGGGAAAACCCCGGAAAAAACCTCAACCAGATAACTTGCCCCGACCGGGATTCGAAACCGGGCTACCTGGTTTCGCGGCCAGACGCACTGACCGTTACTCCACAGGCATGGACGATATGAAACTAATTGCACTATTATTAAAATAAACTATTTTAAACTTAATTGTATATAATTAAGTAAGGTACATTTGAAAGTTATAATATTCACATTGAGTCAAATTAAGATGTGATGTATTTGTAATTTCCGCTCGTTTTATTGTTATTTTTAGAATACCCTTTTAATTACACGAGATCAAATACATGTGCATGCACATTAAATGTGATAATTATAAGAAATTAATGTTTATCGGATATTATGATGGCTTTAATGATGATGTTGATAAAGTTGAAATGAATACCTCTGAGAAATTCTCCTATGGAAATACTTTGTTTGTAGCAAATACAGTAATACCTTTAGGTCAGGAAAACAGGCGTTATTCATCTTCATCATCATCATCATCATCATCATCATCATCATCAAAGATTGGTTCAGTCTGGATTCGTTACGAGTCCAAACTTGTACCAATAATTTATTGGTTTGCCCATATTTTCAACTATCTAATCAAACATCTCCGTTCAGCTGGTGTGTAGCGTAGAATTGCCCGTTGTTCACCGTGGTACCACAGTCTATATATACAGTCACGAATCTTGAGTTTATGAGGGTACTAGAAACAATAGACTGTGCAGGCACTACTCTGCATTATCTGTAATGAGGCGATAGTAGCGATCCTAGTGGTTAGCAACTATCTATGGATGCATATTTACTACGTATTGAGCTTGGTGACTGTATATACTAGACTCTGGTGGTAGCCTACGCTGGATGCCATTAATGCTGTCTCGTTTCTTAGTCGTACTGACAATGAAACAGCTTCTCATCCCCGGCCCTACGATGCATGTGCGGCTGGACTCGCCTGTATTTTGTATTCCGGTTTTCGGTGGTGTTCATGCTAGAACAGTAGCTATAAAATTAGAACTGGTTTGCAATGTTATACCAACATTTCAGAGGTGCAGCGGCTCGCCACTGCCCATAGGAATGGCTATCTCTGTGTCTGTTGTATACAACGTAGGCCTACCACCTTAACAGTGGGAGGGGGATGGCGCACTGCCTGTAAACACAATTTAAAAATATGACGGCTTTCCCGGTCAGTCTCGGAATTTTTCATTGAAAAATCTATAGTGATACTTATGGCGTACAAGATCGCAGTTGGGATTTTTCTCAGAGCTCTCCCGTTTGTCCATGTTAGGCATCTACTGGGTGTTCATTTCAAAGTGTGTCATGACGTCACTGTTGTTGGGTCACCGATTTGAAGCGAGTTTCAGCTTATATGTTAGAGAAGTTGCCTATTATTTAAGGCGTTCTTCAATCTGAACTTGAGAACGTGTACGGTATAACTTGAACGTCGTAGCAACATATGGCGGTCTGTACGGTCTGTGTGCTACCATAACCTCTTTCGAACTGTGTTTTGCGCCGGCAAGTCGTACGCAGGGTATTTGTTATCATCGGTTGCGTACGGTAACATTCCACAACACAAATCAAATGCTCCGTGTCCATGTTGACCGTCGAAGTTAATGTCAACAAATACGTAAGTAATCGTCTTCACCCTCTCCCCATAACCCGACAGTACGTATTTCCAAACAGTTCACATTCCTGCCACTACCGGCGTTACCGTACGTATCGGTACGTACTCTTCAGAATGAACGCCGTACTTGCTAGGCAACTTCTCTGTCTCTTAGGTTATACACCTCTGCGGAAGTGTAGGAAGATTGAATTCTCTAGGCTCATCGGCTAGCCACATGACGGCATACAGCGAGCCATGACACATTTTGAACTGAACATCCAGTATATCATTCCGTCAGCATTACTCCAGTTTCGTCATCATTGAAGTGACAATGAATATTCAAAAGGAGTGCTCGGTAGAATCATGTAGGGAAAGAGAGAGAACTCCAAGGAACATATTCAGGAACACTGGGTTTGTCCATCACGGATACGATTCCACCATCACCGGGATTACAACCTGGTTCCGCATTCACGTAAGCCAGTATTCTGCCAACTGAATACTGAGGCTGCTGTCATACAAACATCCTCACGCATAAAAGAGTATGTTATTTGAATTAAGAATACATTAGTTTCAATATTCCACTAACATAACCTAAGATGTTAACAAAGCGTCGTAAAATAACCTACTAAAAATATTCCACCAACAAGTATATTTTCACAAATATAGTAACAGAATTTATTCTGTAATGTTAATGAACAGAATCTTCTGGAACAAAAATCTCTGTCTTGAGCCACTGAAGGAATACATGGAGCAGCATCGCTTTTCGGGTATAAAGGGAAGTTGCTTTCTCGCTGAAGATAATGTCCATTATGCCCTCATCCTCACGAGTTTAACGCACTTAGTACTTCGTGTGGGAAGACCATCTCCGTTGTTAGGGATCATCAAGTACACCTTCTCCTTAATGGATAATTTTAAAACCCTTTTATCGTCGTCCTGCTCAATCTCGGCTTACGACGAGCAGAGCTGAATCGTACCCTGAGATCAAAGTTTCCAGTTCCATTTATAACTTTTCCTTTCCTTACGTTCTTTACGATCATTGTAAAATTAACATTTATCTCAAAATGAGCATCTACACAGGTCTACATCTCCTTTTTTGAATGTTATTTATTTTATTATTTTATTTATTTAGTTTATTATTTAGTTATTTATTTTCGAATTTATTTATTTATTTAGTTATTTATTTATATAGTTATTTAGTTATTTATCTGGTTGTTTAGTTATTTATTTAATTATTCATTTTATTTATTTTATTATTTATTTACTTATTTAGTTGTTTATTTAGTTATTTATTTGGTTATTTATTTATATAGTTATTTATCTAGTTATTTAGTTATTTATTTAATTATTTAGTTATTTATATACTTATTGAGTTATATAGGCTAGTTAATCAGTTATTTAGTTAGTTATTGATTTATTTAGTTATTTTATTTCTTTGGTTATTTATTTGTTTAATTATATATTTATTCAGCTATTTAGTTATATAGTTAGTTATGTAATTAGTTATTTTGTTATTTATTTGTTTACTTATTAGAATTAGAATTAGAGTCTGGCTGGGCGGAAGAGAAGGCCTATTGGCCTTAGCTCTGCCAGATTAAATAATAATAATAATAATAATAATAATAATAATAATAATAATAATAATAATAATTATTATTATTAAATTATTATTTAGTTATACAAGGTGATTCACGAGGATTTGCCGCCACTTACGGAGTTTATTTCCAAGGACATTCTTAGCAAAAAATGTAATGTAAACAAGTGTCCTAATCTCAATATTTTCAGAGTTACATTAATTTGAAATTGTTTGTAAAATACCATTATTCTTTATTTTTATGGGTAAAAGAATATTACAGATAAAGAATGAACTATTCAGAAGTATCATTTCTTTAGTTAGCTAGTATTCTGAAGCTAAAAATGTGTTGTGAATTTCATAGTTGCTTCGTACAGATATATATTTTTAATTTAAACTACAAAATTACATTTTTCTTGAGCATTTATCACAATTGTTACAAATCACGCCACTCTTAGGATGCATAATTACTGTAAAGAATCAAGTTCCTAAAGTCGTATGATTTGTAACAATTTTTGTGATAAGTGTTTAAGAATTATGTAATTTTTAGTTAAAAATTGAAAAACAAAATTTGTACAAAGCAACTAACAACACAGGTTGGCCAGTTTCCTTCTCCCTCATTGCATACATCGCCAATTAGCTACATATTACACTAATCACACTTCAGATGCATACAAACAATTGTTCTTCCTCTGACACATATCAAGTGAGATGTATTGCCTCATAAAAGAGGTAGGCCTACATATCAGCCAGAACCTCAATCAGAGATGTTTTTATACTTAGGCCTATGCATTATATTTTATTCTATTTTTGTTTTGTATTGTCTGTATTTTATGTACAGAGTGATTTATATAGAACTGACACATTTCTTTCTTTAATTATTCCGTTGGAAATTCATTCAATGACCCAATTTTAGCACCAAATTAAGCAGAATGTTCTGGAGTTTCTATTCCTTGTCACCAGATGTGCAGATGTTTATGTGTTATTCCTATTGTTGGCAGCACTGACCCAATTTTAGCACCAAATTAAGCAGAATGTTCTGGAGTTTCGATTCCTTGTCACTAGATGCGCAGATGTTTATGTTTTATTCCTATTGTTGGCAGCACTAGATGCGCAGATGTTTATGTTTTCTTCCTATTGTTGGCAGCTGTTTTCGACATTTTGTGTCAACGTGAAAATGCAGTACACATTAAATCAACGACTCTTCCTTGTGAAGCAATACTGGATTACGAATTCAATTACAGCTACTCAAAGGGCATACCAGAGAGAATTTGGTGTTCGCAATCCTCCCAAAAGAAACACAATACTGGTACTGGTAAGACGTTTGTCGCAGGAGACAGGGTACACCTACTCAATGTGTCAGAGAGCTGCGAAAAGTGCAGGCCTAAAGCCATATAGGGTTACGGTTGTTCATCAGCTACAGGAACCAGATAAGGATAAAAGATTGAACTATTGTCGTTGGTTTCAGACGTTCACTGTGCAAAATCCTGCCATATTGTCCATCACATGGTTCACAGATGAAGCAAGTTTCTTTGACGACCGAATAATTTCCAGGAACCTGTGGCCACCGACATCTCCGGATTTGACAACGCCGGACTTCTTTCTATGGGGTTGCTTAAAAGACAGGGTTTACGCCACACGTCCCCAGACATTGGACGACCTGAAGCACAACATCACACAGGAGATTCAAGCTAAGTCCTCCAACGAGTGGCCAGTAACATGGAACGACGTGTTGAGTTGTGCCTTGTGCAGGATGGAGGATATTTTCAACATTTGCTATAGAGGTAAATAATCTCCCAAAATTCCTCTACATTTTAGGTGTAATAAGTTGTCGCTAGCACAATTCGTTTTGAAACAATTAATGAAAGAAATGTGTCAGTTCTATATAATTCACTCTGTATTTATACACATAATGTATTTACTTGAGGCTAAAAATACTAGAAATGCTCTACTGCATCCACACTTTGTATGCTTCCTAAAGTTAAATGTTAAGTTAGCGAAGCAAAAAGAGTACCTACGTCACTATCCATCTGTGAACTAATCTTACGTCTGTCTGCTTTGTTTGCTGCGAGAAGTAATATGCATTTCACGAGATGCTCGTATGTGCAGCGATGGGCTGTGCTTCTAGTTAATCCCTCTGTTGGCGGTCCCCGTGAAGTGTACAATCTTGTTAGCCTTCTTTCCGACAGGAAATCGGATTATGGAATGATCTGCCTGTGTGTCAGTTGCCCATTCTGGCTGCACTTTCCGCCTGGCTTTCTGCGCGTGTGCTTCACTTTGTTCTCCCATTAATCTCATTTTTGTAACCTTATAACCAATTGGTCAATTTTAATCAACCATTGCCCTTAGATCCTACCGTCTATATGTCGCATTTTCCTTGAAATCAATGTCATATTTAATAATTACTAAGTTACATAACATTGTGTAAGTTATTAACGTTGTACTACTTTAATATTCTTACTTACGACAATCATTTTGAAAAATAAATTCTGGTCAAATATTTTGATGTTTGTAATCTAATGAAGTTACACTGCAAACTGGAAGTTTGCTAATCTTTCTGGCTGAACTATGATCCTAGTATTCACTTAGCCTCTAACGAAAATGAGTACCAAGCGTGGTTCCTTAGAGGTAAATACGATAAGCATCAGAACTGATATTTCCACTGCTACAAAAGTTAATTGAAGGGTTCAGAGCCATAGTGGGCCAAGCGCCATATATTAAAAACGCAGAAAACAAGGGTTAAAATTAAATGAATACCGTACTTTAATAAAACATGTAGCAAGTAATATAAGGTATGCACATTAAAACTAAATGATATGTCAATCTTAATTAAACTATGATATTCACTTAACTGTAATTCTTGTGTTCTCCGTTTTTAATAAATGGCGCTTGGCCCACTATGGCTCTGAACCCTTCAATTGTCTGCAAAGGTGGGAATTTTAACCTCCCGTTATCCTGTGATCCTCCGTAGTCTGTAAAGGGATGACTTTACCTTATTTTTACTGTAGTCACTAAATTGAATTGCAGGATTCGGTGCAACTTAACAAGAAACCACACATTGGGACTTGGATGAATACATGCGAATTTATTCAGCAATTTATTATATACAGTATAGGCCTATATAAATGCATTACACTATCAGAATTTGCCTTTAAATTCAGTGCACGGGTCTTTTGACCGTACGTGTTTTTCATAAGCGGTCCTACTTTGTAGATTTCACCCCTCTCGCCTAAGATTAAAAGCCATTTACTCATATAAAACACACAGATTAATATGCAAGTGGAAGGTAGAGCTGTAAAAAGAAAAGTGGTCGATCTCGTGAACTGCGAATTTTTTCTAAGTCCACTTCAGATCACGGTGATGTTACACAATGCTTGTAGAAGCAGTTTCGGAACTATGGAATAATTCGATATCTGCGTCTCGTAGAGTAGCGGTAGAGTGCTCACTTAATGATTCGAAGGTTGTGAGTTTGAGCTATGTTCAAGTTATTTTATTTTGTTATCATTCTTTAGCGATATAAATAATATTCAAGTTATCATTTATATTCTGTTATCGTTCTTTAGCGATATAAATAATATTCAAGTTATCATTTATATTCTGTTATGTTCTCTAGCGGTATAAATAACATAAATTTGATGTTCGATTTTGAAAAAGTACAGTTGTATAATCCTAGTATTACTTTTTTCTTCTTATATTATTACATTATACGTGAAGGATATGAGCCTGAAACTTGATATCTGAATTCAGACGTTTTTCCAACTGAGCCACGGGGACACAAGTAAAGAAATATAATAATGTGCGGAAAAATTTGCTCAATCCCCCTACAAGACGTCCTGATGATTTGTGGAAGCTCATCCAGGACATGCCCATCCGACTGCAAAATGTGATCGAGATTGGAGGGAGATGGACTAAATATTGAATCGTGGCTTTTAATTGTTTGAATTTTCTAGGCAGATGCTTGTTTTACTTTTGCCACAAAAGATATTTTTGTTGAGAATACAATTTTTCTTTCTTTCTTTCTTTCTTTCTTTCTTTCTTTCTTTCTTTCTTTCTTTCTTTCTTTCTTTCTTTCTTTCTTTCTCTCTCTCTCTCTTTTCATTTATAGTCATATCAACAACACATTATTCAGTAATAAGTCACCATAGGTTCCTTATATCAAAACACTCAGCCAACATCCCTGAGAAAGTTTGTCGGTGGAGTTGTGGTTCACTTTGTATATATGCGCGGAATAGACTTTAAATTGTCTAGATGCATGGATACGTACAGGATAAGCTAAGTGTCTCGTCCTTAACTCATGACAACTGATCAGTTTGTTAGTGGAATTGTTTTAAAACATGGTTCATCTAAAAAAATATATAAAATATATTGGTATAAACTACTCCAATGAATGAATATATCTATGTTCTTAAACTTAGGCCTATATTTTATAAAACTGATATTTATTACCACAAAAATAAATATCTAAATTAATAACAAGTAAATGAGACTTTGTTAGTGCATATTATTCTGACAGTTTTTCCATGAAGAAAAAAATATGTAAATGAAACACTGATGTAACATGGTATTCTTTTCGGACTAGCTCATGTGCCAAAGAGAAGCTGTGGAGTAAAATTCAGAGACAACTTGTAAACTAGTTTCACAAGAAATTACACAACTCTTAAAGTTACTAACTTTCAGATGTTGTATGAAATGTTGCCTTCATCAGTAGCAGGAGCAAGGAAAATCACTGTAATTTATCTTAAGACTGATCACTTTAGTTGTCCCTTGCCTTTCTCGTCTTAAAATATGTTTGCATTTAGGAATATCCGGTATAATAACTTACCGGTATTTAATGCCTCATTTCTTCTACAGCGTTTAATATTTTATTTTTCAAACTTTAGAAACTTAAAAGAAAGACTGGCTTCATTAATTATAGACACATTTTACATCGTGCTATAATTTTTACTTGGCAACAACAGCCTCAAAATTCTTTATCGTTCATTTAACACTAACTATTAAGAATTATAATTCTACATATTAGAATATTTGAAGCCATTCCTTTCATTCAATTAATGATAATATTTTTGCGTATTCAATAAGAGATAAACAAAGAAAATGATGTGGAACAGCGATGTTGAACTCGAATTCCAACAAAGATCAAATGGTACGTGTCCAAAAAAAATGGTCGATCCTAGAGACTAAATGCCTGAACTTGAAGTAGATTTGACGCCTAAGTTTGTAATGTTTTAATTGATCATCATATTATTAATTTTAGATATCTTTGATGGTTAACTCTTTGCAGCACAAATTAATTTTTATATGTTCCATTTCATGGATCATAACAAAGCTTCAATCAATTTTTTCAACATTTTAATTCTGCAAACAATTTCAAAACATAGATGGCACCTCTATGTATAATCAAGACGTGGTTCCTTGGTGGAATATCTGTGCCATAATATTTAGAAAGAAAGAAAACGGTGGTTCTTCTGAACAACCACTATGCTGCAAAGGGTTAATTGCACCACTAATTAAATCAGTCGAATTTGTCGCATTTAGCTACTCGACTTCTAAAAATAAACCCTCAATGTAATTGTGCAAAAATGTGCGACATTTGAGTTGAAAAAAGTGCAAAAACGAATATGAGTATGAAGAAAAT
>NC_091132.1:39089605-39319605 GCF_040183065.1 Periplaneta americana | reverse complement strand
TAAATAAATAAATAAATAAATAAATAAATAAATCAGTGATTGCTGTCCGGCTGATTCCTCATTCATTGACTATGAAAAAGCTTTCGATAAAGTGAAAAGACCCCTTTTATGGAAAATACTGGAAATAAGACGTTTTCCTAAGCACCTTATAAGTGCCATTAAGAGTTTATATGTAAATACCAAAATAGTTATTAGCTCAGGTTTTAAAGTGTCAGAAGCAATTTTAACAAATTTAGGTGTTCGACAAGGGTGCAGTTTATCACCCACTCTGTTTAATTTATATATTGACGATCTAGTTTTGAAGTGGAAAGATGAAATACAGACTGCGATTAAAATAGAATCTAACACACCTTTAAATACTTTACTATACGTTGATGATCAAATAATTATCCAGGAAACAGAAGATAACCTACAAAGAGCAGTGTATAGATTAAGCCAAAATGCAATATTTTACAATCTAACTACATCTGCAAACAAAACAAAGATAATGGCTTTTAAAGGGAAAAATCCTGTTAGATCTAAGATACTAGTAAATGGAAACATTTTAGAACAAGTATCCCACTTCAATTATCTAGGATGTGATATTAGTTTTAATTATGAGAAAGATATTGAGAAGAAGGTTAATAGATTTCAGATTATATGTGGAACAATTGGAAGAACTTTAGGAAGAAAAGCGAGAAAAGAAACCCAAATGAAATTTTATAAAGTTATGGCTGTACCTACTCTTATATATGGCTCTGAATCATGGACAATAACAAAAAAAGAAGAATCACGTATACAATCAGCAGAGATGAAATTTATGAGATACGTAAGAAGATGCACTAAAGGCGATAAAATAAAAAATGAAACAATAAGATCAGATCTCAATATTTTCTCAGTACACGACATGGTAGAAGAAAATAAAAAAAAATGGAAAGATCATGTTGACAGAATGGCAGAGAATAGGTTACCAAAGAAGATAATGAATTATCGCCCGATCGGGAAAAGGGATCTGGGTAGACCTCGCAAGAGGTGGCTGGACGATAGAGACCGGAACAGGTGATATCACCTAATCCTTGAAGGGAGGAGAAGAAGAAGAAGAAGAAGAAGAAGAAGAAGAAGAAGAAGAAGAAGTAAATCAGTGAATAAATAAATAAACCTGTATTAACTTCTTTGGATTATTCGTGAATTTTGTATTAACCGTGAAGCATTTACTTATCATTGTCATTGTTAATCAAGAGTTTATTGTATAAAAAGATTCTCCAATAGTACAAGGGAGCTGGAGGAAGGCGATTTTGTTTCACTTTTCTACTTTCTCCAGAACAGATTTGATTTTACTTTCCATATAATGAAGACACTGAAGAGTCTCGAGAAGGCCAAAGAAACATTAAAGCAGCTGTATCGTGGTCGTGAAGGGGTTGGAGCCAAGAACACGTTGGCCCGAGTAAATTACGGAGCGAGCAGTCTCGCTCGGGGCCATTACTTACCATTATCGCGGCGTACCAGCAGAAGAGAAGACGGTCCACAATAACAGGTCAGGCCCCGGAATTGCCACACAAATGAGAGTTAATGTCGCTAAACCAGTTGCCTGCCGGCCGGCGCGCAGCAAATATGGAGGATGGCTGTCCGCCGAATGACTTACATTGCTCCTTGTGCCCCGTTTAAATTCCAATTAATTGAGCTCAATTCGTCGTTCGTAACCAAACAGAGATCCGTGTTAATTTAGAGCCAATATATAAGACTAAGCGGGCTTTAATTTGTTACCTAGGCTTGTAATTCCGACGCGAAGGAGGTTAACAAACCCTGTTTACCAGCCGGTGCTGTGAGACACCACAGCCATTGCGAATGTCTACCAAAGTGCTACGTTTCGCCTTGTTATTAAGGGGAGAGGATGGTATTCTTGAAAACTTTTTCCTATTTGGTGTAAAATATTAATTTTTTGTATGTAGAGAGCTCATAGCTGTGGCAACTCAACCAAATAAAATAATAATAAAAAAAATAATTTGGGGGCCCAAATTTGAAAAAAAAATATACCAAATGCAGGATTGTATAGGTCAGTTTCTGAATAATTTCGAGGGAAAAATTGTTCCGGGGCCGGGCCTCGAACCTCGAAATTATTCAAATCAACTTTACAGGGAGTTATACCTGAAATCTTGATTTGCATAATATACGTCACTGTTCGTTAGCAGAAAACCACAATTTAAGTCACATGGAGTTAGTGTGCACTCGAAGTTGGTTGCTTGACGGTTATCAGCCCACTTTGAGGTCTGTGGATATAGAGGGAAAAATTGGATCGGTGTCGGGTAGAGTTCCCGGGTAGCTCAGTTGGTAGAGCGTTGGTACGTTAAACCAAAGGTCCCTCGAAATTATTCAAATCAACTTTACAGGGAGTTATACCTGAAATCTTGATTTGCAGGTCAGTTTCTGTCTGATACTTTTCCAATTCACTGCGGGCTAAAGCAGGGAGATGCACTATCACCTTTACTTTTTAACTTCGCTTTAGAATATGCCATTAGGAAAGTTCATAATAACAGGCAGGGTTTGGAACTGAACGGGTTACATCAGCTTCTTGTCTATGCGGATGACGTGAATATGTTAGGAGAAAACCCTCAAACAATTTGGGAAAACACGGAAATTTACTTGAAGCAAGTAAAGCGATCGGTTTGGAAGTAAATCCCGAAAAGACCAAGTATATGATTATGTCTCGTGACGAGAATATTGTACGAAATGGAAATATAAAAATTGGAGATTTATCCTTCGAAGAGGTGGAAAAATTCAAATATCTTGGAGCAACAGTAACAAATATAAATGACACTCGGGAGGAAATTAAACGCAAAATAAATATGGGAAATGCGTGTTATTATTCGGTTGAGAAGCTTTTATCATCTAGTCTGCTGTCAAAAAATCTGAAAGTTAGAATTTATAAAACAGTTATATTACCGGTTGTTCTGTATAGTTGTGAAACTTGGACTCTCATTCTGAGAGAGGAACATAGGTTAAGGGTGTTTGAGAATAAGGTTCTTAGGAAAATATTTGGGGCTACGCGGGATGAAGTTACAGGAAAATGGAGAAAGTTACACAACGCAGAACTGCACGCATTGTATCCTTCACCTGACATAATTAGGAACATTAAATCCAGACGTTTGAGATGGGCAGAACATGTAGCACGTATGGGCGAATCCAGAAATGCATATAGAGTGTTAGTTGGGAGACCGGAGGGAAAAAAGATCTTTGGGGAGGCCGAGACGTAGATGGGAGGATAATATTAAAATGGATTTGAGGGAGGTGGGGTATGATGATAGAGACTGGATTAATCTTGCACAGGATAGGGACCGATGGCGTTCTTATGTGAGGGCGGCAATAAACCTTCGGGTTCCTTAAAAGCCATTTGTAAGTAAGTAAATGCAGGATTGTACTAAAACCGATATATCTAAACCGTTTTTAAAGATGGATTCAAACAGTTTTTTCCAATGTACTTGCAAAAGCATGTTCTACTAACTGTATGTAACAGAATTTTGATATTAGTCCCTACGTTTGTAAAATAAACAATTAAAATTTAATAAAAATTTTCTGATTTCTTTCCTTGCAAACAAACGGACGTATTTTTAAAATGAAATCAATTAACAAAATTCTGTTACAGAGAAAAGTTTCCTAATAGTCTAAAGAATGTGTGTTCTAAATTCCATGCATGTATCTTTAATAGTTCAGAAATTATATCCATGTTTGTCTGGCAATGTAGCAAAAAAAATGAAGTTACTGGAAACCGATAAAAGCGGGCATATGATTTAAAAATCCATAGCGCAGGAAGTTTAAAAATGACGTCTGAGCATCCGATAAGGGCACAAATACCCACAAAATGTTATGCAATGCATTCCACACATATCAAAGGGTATTTTAAAGAAAAAAAAATTTTTTTTTTTGAAAATTTAATTTACCGGAAACAACAATAAATGTGGGCGAGTGATTTAAAAATCCATAACGCAGGAAGTTTAAAAATGGCAACTCAACATCCGATAAGGGCACAAATACACACAAAATGTTATGCTATGCATTCCACACATATCACAGAGTATTTTAAAGAATTTGGTTTTGAAAATTTACTCATTTTTCACCAAAAAATACCATCCTCTCCTCTTAAAGTTGCTTGGAGAATTAGAGAATTCTTATTCAAATACGAAATAAATATATTCTACAGGGACATCATTTTATTTTTACTTCAATTTTTATTGTACCTGAGTTTTTGAATGTACTTCACTCCCAACCCTCTACCAGTAAACTTCCAACCCTCCTTCACACAGAACCAAGGCCGCGTATGCGGTCAAAGTCGCCTTATGATCATAATAAACAGTACTGAGTTAGTGAATATAGTTCGTTCAAAAATATGTTCGCGTTTTTCAGTGACGAAAGAGCTTTCGATATTGAATCATATTTTCGTACAGGTACTGTCATCCGTTTGCCTATGTCGCATCCCGATTTCCCCTACCCGCTTCTGCTCGCCCCTCTGTAAAGGCTAGTGGCTGGGTTGTCTTAGCTCTTTTCTGATAACATTAATTTCTGTTAGGCATTGGACGTCTACGTAATATTATATAACTGTTTAAAATAACTTAAATAAAAGGGCCTCGTTAAGTAAATAACTGTCACGTGATTTCCCCTGTTTCTACGATCCTGCGACATAACCACTTGGACAGTAGATAGCATGTCTGAGTAATTTTATCTTTTCGGATCGGACAGAAGTATGTAAGGTACTCTTTTAGGCCTATAACGTAGGTTCAGAATTATTTCAACATGAGTTAATAGTACGAAGGACGAAACTGGTAATTGGAATTACAGTAGGTACAATAGTCTATAGTGCGATAATGTGCACAAAAGAATTGAAGCCTGTATCGAAATGAACGGTCACCATTTTCAAAAATGTGTTTAAATATCCACATTATGATTATTTTTCAATCTTCATTCTTTATATTGTACGCTAATATACTGTAGACAATATCATGTATATTGAATACATCCGAATGGATAGCTCAGTTCATGAGTAAAAACACTTATTGTTAATACAGTACTGTATTTTGATTAAACAAAAACCTAATGTAAATTATCGAACTCAAAATCGCGATATTTCTTAGTTTACGTAAATGGATGAACTACTTTTCTTCCCTCCTATACCTAATAAAGTGATTTGTTTGTATTTTACACCAGTATCGTCGAACTCCAGTCGTGAAAGGGGGTAGAAAACGGTGTTTCCGGTTCTCAACTGTTAATCCAAAAATATAGCCAGGTTAGAAATGTTAGTAAAAATAAAATGATGTCCCTGTACAACATTAGGCCTAAATAATTATTTAAAGCTTTTAAAAAATAAAATTATTATACATTTTCAGTTATAAATAATATAAATTATAACGAAATATTAGAAATTATGATGGAGAGCAATTTGTGAGTAACAACATCGTTCTGAAATATATAGCTTCCGACGTTTCGATATTACTAACAGATACCATATCGTAGCCATATTACTTATCATTAGGAACCGTAATGTCTGTAGTGGCATGGGAACAGTACCTCGTAAAATCTGTTTTAGATAACAAAATTTTGAAACTGGTAAATATTTTAAGTAAGTGCCTTGGATAGAATTTCTAGTTCCTGGAAAAATAGGATATTTTGGACAACATTTTGAAATATAATTAATATTTTGGCTTAGTAGGAGATACGTTCTCTGAATAAAAATGTCAACTTCTCTCAAGATTTTCGTTAAGGTTTTGTAATTCAGACATATTTTTTCACATTTTTTCTTTATAAGGACTAAATTCTCTGTTCTTGATGGCATAATTTTTATAATTTTACATGTTTTTCTTGTTAAGGACAGAATGTAATAACCAGGCAGCGCATTTCCGTTCCCAAACAAGTTAGGGAAGTTATCAGTTAGTATTGCCTGGAGTTTTCGAGTTCAAACTCTGACCATAAATGCTTACGTCAGGACGCTACAAAAGGTATAACCTAGTTCGGTAACAGTAATATGCGTTACAAGAGCGGTATGTTGAAGTTTTCATGTTCGAGGAAAAGTTTGAAAAAGCGAACCGTAGTTGAGCTTTTTTAATTTCCGAGAATTGAAAGAAAACATACCGCTCGTGTATCGTACATTATTTTGTGCGAAGATCGTTTATTACATGGTACCTGAAAGAGGAATTTCTAATTAGTTGCAATGAAATCTCCATCTTGGTTTCTATTCAATGACGGCAAATTTGCAAAACAAAAATATCTATCTTCAACATTGTTGCTTTAAAATGTTTTCTGTGTTTACTATGCTCCAGCAGGCAGTGATATACGTCTGTCTTTTTTTCCCCCAGTCTATGATGAGTCTGGAATCTTGTTGATTTTTTCACGGCTTCCTTAATGTTACTTGCATCACGAATGCAGTAACTTTAGTAGAGTTGTAGAATTTACTTAATTTTTGAAAATATTTAAAAACAATAATTAACAGTGAAATTTAGGTGAAATTGCAGTGGTAAGTTTCCAATTTATAATTATTACTATATTGAACGTCTCTAAAAATAATATGTTAAAAGCCTAAAGCAGTAAAATCAATATGTCACTTAAGCGGTAAGAATAGGGAAATTGTTATGTGTGTTAGGTTGGGAATACTGAATGTGGAATTTTAAACTTTCCACGGATTGGTTTTGTGCGGAAACCAAGCAAATACGCACGATCTCGCACAGATAATAATGGAGCATGACAATACTGTAAGTGGGATTGCTGTTAAGTTGAAGTGGTCTGTTCAGCTACTTTTTAAGCATATAAACGCACTAACACTGCGAAACTAGCTGTGTACAAAATATTAGTGCTACATATGACAGAAAATATAATTAGATCGATAATAATACTGAGCTAGTATATACAATATATTATATTGTAGAACATATTAGTAAACATGATACACATTAATTGTAAATACCCTGTAGGTTATCTATATAGATATAATTTGAACTGGTAATGGAAATTACGGGAAAACGGCTGAACGGATTTTAATAAATGGCCCCTCATTTTGAACCTTGGAACCCAAAGTTTTTCGGAAAAGTAGTAGTTTTCAGTGAAATGTCAATTTTCCTACATAATTTTTCTATTTTCCAAAATCCATTTGTTGTCAGTTTTGAGAACTAATTTTATCGAATCACTGCCGACTTGATTGTATTTCTGAACAAAACATACACTACAATAAACAATAGACTATTACACGGAGGCCATGACCTGCATGATTGCCGACATATTTAGAGCTCAATTCAATTTTTTTTATTAAAAACTGATTCTGCAGTGTATAATAATTTTCTGAGTACAGCTGTGTATTGGATATTCAAATCTACGAAACTTGAGGTGGTTTGATGACATTATTATCATTAGAAATTAAATATTATTATAGTTAATATCATGATGCATCTTCATTAATTGTACATAATATTGATGCTATATTGATGACATGAAAGTGAAACGTTTTGAGGTTATGTAAGTAAATGCAGAGAATATCTTAATTTAGATCTTCATTTCTATAATTTACTGAGTGGCTGCTATATGTAACTACAAAACTTAAGTAAGATAATAATATTGTTATTAAAAATCAAATATTTTTATACTTATTAGCCCAGTGGGGTTGGGTCTTTTTCATATACTTAATGGCGGTGTAGTGTAGATATTGATATGTGTCATTGTCTTCAGTATTGGCTCGAGAGAACGCAAAAATTATAGTTCCTAAGGAAAGATCAAAAGGTATTACTTACTGATAAAATAAGGGGCCTAGAAAATTTTGTAGTCTCCAGATCATTTCAGCAAGATCTCTTAGTAGGATAAAATGATTTTACGCTCTGCATTTCAAGTTCTACATGCAGCAGCTATACGAAAATGCTATTGTTCGAAAGCTTAGCAAACCTGACATTTTTTTTAACTTTCGCCTACAATCCACAATGACCTGAAATAGCTACTGCTATCGTCCTGACATTGATACTTGCGTTTTCGCGTTGAAACTCAAAAACTGAAGTTGGATAGGTTCAAGAGAAAGTATTTGGCCTAAAAAAATCCATTCAGAGGGAGTATGTTTCATTATTATGGAAGCAAATAACTATTAAAAAGACAAATATTCTTCATTGAAAATAAATCTGAAAAATGTTTAATTGAACGTCTAACGAACTTAATTTGCAGCAACATTTGCTGCACAAGCCACTAGTATAATATATAAAATTAATTCATTTAATGAAATCAATTCCGTTACGGTGAACAAAAACATATATTCTGAGATAATGAAATTTATATCTTGTACTATAAGTGGCAGTAAAAATTTGTTTAAGCTAAGAAAATGTTCTTCCTACATCACATGACGTTACAAGGACAAAATAATAATAACAAAAATCAATATACAAATTAGCAATATTTATATTTTACACAATATATACAAATGATTCATTTATCAAAATCTATCCAGTTGCAGTGAACTAAAACATATATTCTGAGGTTATGAAATGACTTGATGGACATGAATTGACCTGACTTGCCGAAATTGACCTGATTTTACCTGACAGACAATCTCATCCGGCGTGACTAATCGATTAATGGACCTTGTTTGACGAACTAGCTGAGTGACTGTGATGTATTGTGTACTTGACATTTCTGAGCTGTAAATTACCACCTCTCGCATTCTGTTATCCTTGTAGGAGAAGACAATTTTCTTTGCGCTTTTTCCCTGGAGTAGACCTATTGTGAATTGTATAGAATCACGAATTTCTGTAGACGTATCAGGATATTAGAATAAGCGAGGAGATTTTAAGAGGTACCTCTTTAACTGAATCTCAAAATGGAATTATATATACGATTGAAGGGTTTTTTGAAAAAAAAAAAAAAACAACCATAGTCCAAATACATAAATTTTCAGGAGAAACAAAAAGTAATGGCTTGGGTGTTGTTGACATGTGAAGTTTCAAATTCATCATGCCATCTTTTAAGGTCTTGTAGAAACTTGGAACAACTGAAGTACATAACATTAATAATAATAATAATAATAATAATAATAATAATAATAATAATAATAATAATAATAATAATGTTTTATTTTCGCTGGCAGAGTTAAGGCCATAAGGCCTTCTCTTCCACTCAACCAGCCTTAATCAATACAATACATAAATTTAAATTACAAATATTTACACTACACTTAAAAGGTTCTCCAGCAATATTCTTCACTACACATTTATTTAAATTTAGATAAATCTATAAGGTAAAGTAGTAACTTAATTTATGAGCTAATTTAATTCAATGAATTATAATTAATTTAATATTTGAGATAGCTAGTAAAATGATGAAAATTAATTTAATATAAGCTTACTAGGACTATGTTACAGGGAGAATATATATATTTCTATTTCTATAATGAGAATATTAATGTAATTGCCATTAGAGGTTTTGTAAATCTATTTAGAAAAATTAATGATAATAATAATAATAATAATAATAATAAGAATGGACAGATGTTAGTTTCATTATAAGTAACAAATATTAATCAGCAATTCATCTGTTAAGTAAGAATTTATGCAATTTTGACCTAAATGAAGTTATTGTCCAACAACCCCTTATATCACTCGGAAGCGAGTTCCAATTTCTAGCAACTGAAACTGTATAGGATGAAGAATATAAAGATGTCTTGTGGTAGGGTATAATGAGTAAATTGTTATGCTGAGATCTTGTACTTAGCTGATTTAGAAATTGGAACTCGCTTCCGAGTGATATAATAACATTGTATATTAACATCGTATGTTAGAATATTTCAACGATAATTATTTGGGAAACTATATTTGTTTATTTACATTCTCTATTCATGATAACGTTATCTCTCATTACCTAGAATTTCACAAATAACTTTCAAATCACCCGGTATATTAAAGTAAGTTCCTATTTCTTCATTAAGGTGGGGACTAGAGAAAGAACACAATTTGAAGCATATAAGTGCGACAGTTTGTATCCTAAGTATTAAATACCGTTGACTTCCTCAATAGCTTCATTGTTTAAAACAATTGTGGATGGAATAAAGTAAAATTATATTCAGAGACAAATATTTTTAACTTGTTCGGTACACACTCCAGGCTTATGAAATATTGAGGACCGCGTTGAATATTCGCTTATCAGATTAGCATCTCTTAGGCTGTGATTCGCCCATAAATAACTGTTATTCCAAGTTGCTGCCTCTAAGCGCACGCAATTCTGTGTCTGTAGGAATGCTCAGCGGCGCAACTGCGAGAATTAATGACGATGTAATTACCCAAGATTATATTCTTCATTCGTGAAGCGTGTGTTTGCTTTGTGCCTTGGAAACACTCCATGTTTCAAGTTTCTGCTGATGTCAGAGATATTTACTTTTGAATAATAACTTTGGCTGCAGAAATAATATTTTTATTCACTCTCATACAGCATAACAACCACTGGGAAAATTGTGTTTTATTTTTAAAGTAATCAGAATTTTGAGTAGAATTTATGCCTTACTTTTCTTCAGAATGATTACAAAACATAAGTGGACACTCGATTATGTTTTCGGATGGATTTCCTGAAAATAGAGAAAAAGTTCTTGCCGTAAGATATTTTCATAAATGAAGCCCTCCCCGGAAAATGAAAATCCGTCATTTTGTCGCTTTTGGAGCCGGAGTGTTGCTAGCTGTATTCCCATCGGAATGATGTAAAAAAATTGGTTATAAATGTTGCCAGTCTGACAGTTTTAAATAGATATTATGAATACAGAATTTGCCAGATTTATAACATTGATATTATTATTATTATTATTATTATTATTATTATTATTATTATTATTATTATTATTATTATTAATATTATTATTATTATTATTATTATTATTATTATTATTATTATTATTATTATTATTATTATTATTATTAGATCGGAGGATAATATTAAAATGGATTTGAGGGAGGTGGGATATGATGATAGAGACTGGATTAATCTTGCACAGGATAGGGACCGATGGCGGGCTTATGTGAGGGCGGCAATGAACCTTCGGGTTCCTTAAAAGCCATTTGTAAGTAAGTATTATTATTATTATTATTATTATTATTATTATTATTATTATTATTATTATTATTATTATTTCGTATTGCCGATTTAGAATTGAGAGTCGGAAATAAAGTAACCATAGGCCTATTACCACTTTGTTCAGCTGGTGTGTGATTAGATGTTGGCGATCCTGTTATGTTTGATCGGGTATAAGAAGGAATGCGTTATAAGTGATTTTCAGTTTAATGTTCAACCATTTTATTCATATGCTTATATTAGACCAAAAACCGTGTTTGTTAAGCATATTGTGGTTAAACGTAACATTTAAACTATTCATTGCGCTCTACCTTTGAGGAGTAATATGAAAATGATGATGATGATGATGATAATAATAATAATAATAATAATAATAATAATAATAATAATAATAATAATAATAATAATAATAATAATAATAATAGGGTTATTCTAAAATGAGTGGCAACATTTTAATTAAGAACAAAATGAAAGTATCCTTCAGTATTGACCTCTGTAAGCAGAACTTATTCGTTAACTTAGAAAGCATGATGGAAATATTCAGATTGTCAATTAATATAGATAAACACAATATAATATTTGTTACTCAGTCAAATGACAATTCAGTGTAAAATAATGACTTATATTATATGGTCATTAAGTTTTATATACATGAATTACAAATTGCAAACGTTTTCGCCCATTCAGGCATCTTCAGACACAATTACACAATATCTCAATATCAAACTGTGTAGCCATTACATTGGTGGTAGATTAACTGTTTAAGATTAATGATGTACAAAACATCTCCATAATTAAAATGTAATATTACAGGTCATAAAATTAAAATAATGTTAAAAACCACGTAGTGTTGTAATTAAACTTCATAATATTCTGTGGAACTCTTGTTCAGTAGAGTCCAATGAGTGATGAATTATGTGTGAAATATATAAATAATACGAAATAGAAATAGGAATTATCAAATGTAAAAGTGTAATCGGATTGAATAATTGAAAGTACTCACGTCGTTTGAACGTGGCAACTGTATAGATCACTATAAAACATCCTATGTTTGAAGTAGTTATCTGTAATGAAATAATAAACAAATGAAAATTTTGAAGAATTTGAAAAACTATTGGAAGACTAAATTATGTGCCAAATTATTGTGCCTGAAGATGCCTGAATGGTCGAAAACGTTTGCAATTTGTAATTCATGTATATAAAACTTAATGACCATATAATATAAGTCATTATTTTACATTGATTTGTCATTGGACTGAGTAACAGATATTATATTGTGTTTATCTAGAACTTATTCGGTTAGTGATTAAAGTAAAACAAAATAAGTGAGCATTACACACAAAGACACTATCCATTACCACCATGGTGGAAACCATGGGAAATAGAATGACAAAATGATGAAAACCGTCGGCAGCCTTTGATGATTGGCCTAAACTTTGGGATCTGTATGGGTGGAGTGAGCAACACGCGAAAACACAGTGTGGTGTCGGCTTGTCGTTTCAAACGATAGAAGAAAAGAAGACTTGATCTGAAGAGCTCGAACGAATAACCGTAAATAATAGACGCTGGTAGCCTGGAAACTGGAGTAACAATTTAACACTTTATTTATTTAAGGTATTATCTACCCTTGGGGAAAAAAAAAACATTTGCAGTGTTCATTCAAATTTAAAAACTCTTTTTTCCCTGATTACTTGACACATAATTAAGGATTTTCACACGAAATGAATACCTAAAATATTTTTGAGAGGGCAGGGGGACAATTTTTTAAAACGAAAATTGATATTTGTTTGTTTTAGGACTTGGCGAACACTTTTTATGTTAAAACAAAGTTTCTTTCATTGTCTTACTCCCAAAGCAACACAGAATAAGCTGTGAAAACAGTTTTTCCCTATTTTATCCCATTCAGGGAAAGACGTGTTATTTTATTTTTTGAAAATTTCAAACATAAAAATAAAAATTTAAGATCTTGGAGTTTTAAGTCAACTTTCTTAAGCAGTAGGACACTGTTTGTAGTTTGGCTTTTAGCTACGTTAATCAGCTTCATTTTGTTGCAAGAATGACGAAAATATCTCGATTCTAAGTGCGCTTTGTGTTAACATTAGTATTGTAAAATGCTGTAAAACTGAACATGGTGAAAAATCATCTACATCTCGAGGGTATGGAAAATTATAACCAAACACACAGGTTTCTGATTATAAGAAAAATAATACAGTCAAACTTCACCGCAAAATTCGAGTTGTTATTACATGAAAGATATATAAAATTGACAGAATGTGACGGGTTGATACTTGCAGAACTGCACTTCCGGCGTAAAGAAAGGATGCATCCAGTCAATAAAAGCTCGGCTAATTAATTAAGCAAACATATAGATAAAAATAATATATTTTTGAAAACGAGAAAGTTCGATTTGAATTTGAAATTCATTTTGTTTATTCTAATAAGAGATATAATGGTAATACAAAAATGTGAAGTCTTGATTTTTCAGTCTTTGACTTATTTATTGTAGCAAAATATCAAAAGGTTACTTTTCTAATACATATTCGTGAACGTTTTCGCCCTTATTATGGGCATCATCAGACTAATAAGTAGATATCTATGTAAAATAAGTAAAGCCATGTTAAACATGTTGCAATAAACAAATATGAAATTTAAAACAACCATCAATAAAAAATAAATGATTAAATATAATTAAAAGTTACATATAAAATTTATCAGAACATTATGCATATTTAATAAAAACTTGCTAAAAATTGTCTGTATGAGATGAGTTAAATTAAAAAAAAAACAATGCTTTTCTATCATCACTAGGTTATGGGTAAATTGTACTTTACGCTACAGCTGTATGAATATGGATAGTAACTCTAAGTAACCACTGTTTATCTAGCAATGCGGAGAAATTAAATATGCATACTTTTTACAAAAAGTGTACAAAGAACAAAGCTATCTAGAAAAAGAATTCTGTCGTTAATATCTGGGAAAAACAAGTGACAAAAAAATGTAACTAAAATCATGAAATTAATGTAATAAACATGGATAGAAAAGCACAGTAATGGAATGAAATTGAATAGTGTATGACAGATTATGAATTGGGATAAGTTTTCAGATGACATAAAAATAAAGAAATGAAAATTGTTTAAGGAAAATTAAAAATAAGAGTAAGATGAGTACCTTAATGTATTACAAGTTTTACATTTATTACATAAATTACGTTTATGCTCGACCATGCCGAAATGTAGTAATTATACACCTGGTAGCAGCCCTTTAATGGACCTCATTAAAGTACACCTATTCATTAAAGTTCAGGTGTTCCACCAATCCGAAAACACCATTGTAGCAATATGAAAGCGCAAGTATCGATTATTCTCGGATATGCAATCGAAAGACAACTAGCGAAACGTCACGGAGGCTGGAAATCCAATACTGTCGCAGAAGGTTATGTTCTGTTACTATAATAATTAGCGTTAATTGTAAATAATATTCAAATAAATTCAATTTGTCATCTCGTTTTTCAATGTCTAAATCAATTTAAAGGTTATATCAAGATTAATGTTTATTTTATTCTCTAGATTATATCAAGGTCAATGACATTTATTTCTCGGAAAAAATCAATACTTTCGTGTCTGCGCACATCTCACAATTTACGAGATATTGCACAAGGTCAGTTCCGCTCCCCAGTCAGATAAGAATAACATGAATACTTATGAATAATTTCAAGTTAGAAATATGGTCGAGCATAAAAAGTCGTATGAAACTTGTCTATAATGTGATGAAAGAGTAATGGAACGGAGAAAAATTCTCTCCGGCGCCGGGATTTGAACCCGGAGAGAATTTTTCTCCGTTCCATTACTCTTTCATCATATGATGACGCAGAATATCTGCATGGAAATATCATATGTACTTCTGTACATTAAAATAATGAATATGATATGATGTAATGTAATAATGCCTATTGTACACGAACTCATTTCTTGTGCATCTCACATTACGTTTTTACTTATAATGCTCAGGGCCGATTTCATCAACATGTTACTAATCCACAATTAACTAATTGTAATGTATATATATTATTTTAATGTACCGAAGTACATATGATATTTCTATGCAGAGTTGGAGCTTAATCTGAGACGATTCTGTCAACGCAGAATATCTGCATGGAAATATCATATGTACTTCGGTACATTAAAATAATATATATGATATGCGTAATTAACTTCGTGATTTAAGACGGCGCTTATTCCGTCGGATCCCGGCCAACTAGTCACTCATAACGAGTGCACCTCAGCACATGTGTGGGCTTCGTTCCTATGTTCATAGACATCTATGACGTAGTGCAGAGGCGGCCACTAGAGGGAACCCAAGAGTTGGAGCTTAATCAGAGACAATTCTGTCCGACGCCGGGGTGGTATCCGGTGTGGCTTAGTGGATAAAGCATCAGCACGTAGAGCTGAAAACCCGGGTTCAAATCCCGGCGCCGGAGAGAATTTTTCTCCGTTCCATTACTCTTTCATCATATGATGACGCAGAATATCTGCATGGAAATATCATATGTACTTATGTACATTAAAATAATAAATATTGCCTATAATGGTAATTAAGACGCTCGTATGAAAATTATAAAACTCGCTTGCGCTCGTTTCATAAACATACTCGCGACTTAATTACTACCATTATAGGCTCGTTGCATAATGTACTAATTCTAAATTTTTTACGCGTAACTTCTCAACCTTGTCTATAGTGCGCTGTCAATAGTATCGATAGTGTTAGTTGTATGTTATCGATAGTGTAGGTATTCTGCAGTCGATAGTTCTCCACTACTAGTAAACGGTAGCGAGAAACATCGCCCATGACTTTGTGGGCAGTCGAACACGAAACGAGACTCGAGAATGAAGTACTGCACTTGCTAGGAACTTGTATCGCGTGTACAATTAGGCGGTCTCTAAGCAAGTGACCGCAGTCCAGCAGCGAGGTATGAGGGGCTGTACAAGGTACGTCCGTCGCCGCGCTCGCGGTGTGAACAGTACGCGACATCTCGACTGGTGGCCGCTTTCCCACAGACTCGCAGAAACTTTCCGGGTCACGCGATCCTTGTAGCCGTTGGTCTCGCACGGCGACCCCTGGTGGCAAGCTCTGTGGTTACAAAGCCCCCATTACTCCAAAGTCTCCAGGGAATGTGGACAGACTTAGTTCTTCAACCTCAATGGGAAATAGTTTTAGCACAAGTTCTTCTTTTCTTTCCTTCAAGATACATGAAGTACAAACATGCACGTGGATCCCTCGCGAGACTTCTTCCTCCTCCACAGCTTCTAGTCGATCGCCTATCTTAACTCCTCGCCATACGTATACGACCCTCCGGGGAATTCATGTCCATTGAATTTGGAATGACAGTGTGCTGTCGGTTTAAAATGGACTGCCTTCTCGCTCGCTCCACTATGGATAAGGAGAATGCAATTTTTGTACACTTTGTGCTGAACCGTTAGTGAATTCTGTGTAAAGAGATATAAAATCAGAATTATGTTTTCCAACAAGAACAATTTCTGTTATGATATAGTAATAAAGAAAATAGCGCATATATGCTATCTAAACCAAATTAAAAGTATGTAAATAAAGTACGGAATGTGAGGTTCAAAGATAGAGCTAATAGAATTCACGAAATAGCACAAATAAATTTATGATATTCTTACTAAGTTTATTATGAAGATAGAAAATAAAGGAAACTGCTACGAAAAAATTGAACTATATTAATAATGGGTGATTCAGAATGTTGCATAAGATTATAGTAAATAGAGGGCACTAAAACAAACATTTTTCATTGAGCATATAGGGTAAACTGTATAGTGATTGACCACTTAAGCTAATGAATAATAAAACAATGAAATAGCGGAAAACGGTGGTAACATATTGAGAGAATTTTAAAGGCATTGGGTCAAGTGAAGATTCAGAAACAAATCAAAATCAATAAACAAAAGAAAAAATAAAATTTTAATGCAAAGTTAAATTAAATAAACACAACAAGTCCACTTTTACAGTTATTGACCGTCTACTGCACAGTTATTGACCACACGCTTATTAGTGATTGACCGTCTACTGCACAGTTATTGAATACTCATTTATTAGTGATTGAACAACACATTTTCACAATTTTCACTTTTTTCTTGTCTGTTTCGTTTCTCTTCTTCTGATCTTTCTCATTAAGAACTATTCGCCACCGGCGTAGCTCTGTCGGCAAAGGTGTTTGCCTGCCGATCCGAAGTTTCGTTCGGGCGCGGGTTCAATTCCAGCTTGGGCTGATTACCTGGTTGGGTTTTTCCGAGGTTTTGCCCAACCGTAAGGCAAATTTCAGGTAATCTATGACGAATCCTCGGCCTCATCTCGCCAAATACCATCTCGCTACCATCAATCCCATCGACGCTAAATAACCTCATAGCTGATACAGTGTCGTTAAATAACCAAGTTAAAAAAATAAGAAAAGAACTCTTCTCGCTGCCTTTTCTTTCATTTCTTATTCGCTTCCTTCCTTCTCTTGCCTCTTCTTCAATTTTTCTCTTTTGTGCCTTATCAGAAGCAAGTGTGTGTCATTTCTCTGATGTTATTACAAATGGCTTCACCCAGCACTGGACGAGGACCAAAGAACACTTTTCCTTCAACGGGATATTTGCTTCTGGACGCTAAGGTTGCTTTTAGGACACCAAACTTCTTGGCAGCTTCATTTAAATCAAATCCACTGTGGACAGGTTCTGTAGCGTTTCGTAAAGCTTCCCCTGTATAATGCACTTTACCTGGCTTAGGCATTATAATATAGTATCAGTCCTATAAAAATCCCCATCATTTAACCGATAACATATATAGAATTGGAGCAAATTGGTCATTATTCTAACAAATAATTTATGAACGACCAATCACTGTAGTTTGCGGCCATTCACTTTATAGTGATTGACCACGGGGCATTTTTATGTCATATAAAAACTTTAACAAAATAATATTCTGTGGACGGAAACCTTATACCTTTTCTCACACTGTGAGTGTAAAAACGAGCACCAGAATTTATGTATCCTATGCAGAATAAATAAATTATTGCGTGCATTATTCTTAGCAATTTCTCTAGTTACTTACACTTGTTTAGGTTCAGTTGCATTTCCAATCGATTTCAGTCCTCTCAGACAACAGACACTAACTCAGTGGGATGAACAGCGACAACTAACCACAAATAAGGGTTGCTACTAGAGGTATATGCAGCAAAAAGTGAAATCACGGTCGTGGTTTATTCACAATATACTTGAAAAAAGGAACCGGTCAATCACCGTATACTGGTCAATAACTACCTAGTTTACCCTAGTAGTATATATATTTATTTAACCTGGCAGACATAAGGCCATCAGGCCTTCTCTTCCCCTCTACTAGGGGATTAAAACTATAATATTAAGAATACAATTACAATTATAATTACCATACAATTAATATTAAATTTACAAATACAATAAAAATCAAAGTACTAAAATATTAAGGGTGGTATTCATAGAAATTTCACAGCACGCGCTACGAGCGTACGAAGCTAGCCTCGGGTATCCACTGGTTACTAGTACAGAATTCAAATCATATCCTATCGCTAACACTGGTTTATGAATACGAAAAACGCTGATAATCCACCGAAAGCGCGCGCTAAAATGTCTATGAATACGGCCCTAAATTATTAATAAAGAATAGACGTTTATTGTAGAAGTTAAGAACACAAATATTTTTTTTACTTAAGTAAAAATTAAACCTAGAATAATAAAATTATACAGTGATTAAATTACCGCATATTGAAATATTTTGTCTAGAAGAAGTAGAATTACTGTGATATCTTCGTTGTGCTGGAACTTCTGTATACGTTGCCATCTTGTATACGTTGAGAGTAAGCACGTCCGTGCTATAGTAACAATCGTTCTGTGTCGTTTGCTACCAGTTGTTTATATACACCCTGCCACTTTCACTGACATTTTTAATTTTCTTTCTTCACTACATTTAACTCGCGAATTTTTCCTCGACTGGTGATTCTTGTTCATTTGAGATTGTTGCTTGATTCGTTACGAATCGTTTGATACTACTGCGAACTTTCTATCATCTCAGATTTTTTAATTACACTGTCTCGACTACTGGGCGACCCATCAATTCATACTATCTCAAATTCCCTCTTCCGGCCTATCGGTAGATGACGTCAACTGCTCTAACTCAAGGTCACGTTGGATACTTTGATCCTTCGTCTGTCGATCGCCGTTAATTTCATCGGATTATGTCTTTGTAATTTAGAAATCATAAGCGCTATAAATATGGTCGACTTCGTGAGATGGCCCCATACAACTGGACGTATTCATGTCAAAATATGTGTTATAATTTATAGGCCTATGCATAGAAATGGCTTTTTAAAGATGTTTTATACATGATGGTTAAATATAACAAACTATAGGGGAGAGTTGGGTAGTATCGGACATCGGGTAATATCGGACAGTGCGTTTCTTTCATCTACCATCAGATCGTAGTACCTGAATGACATGGTTACGTTTCTGTATACGACATCACAGAAACGTAACCATGTCATTCAGGTACTATCATCTGGTGGTAGATGAAAGAAATTCACTGTCCGATACTACCCAACTCTCCCCTAACTGGGAATATCATTAGCAATTTACAGAAATAAATGAATTCTTGCACTAGAAGTATATGAGAAAGTGTATATAATTTTATTACACTGATATTATTTCTAAAATTGTAAAGGTTATATTTTGATTTTTGCCTTCCAACGTTTGAAATAATAAAATTGATCTCGTAGCAGAGTTTCCAATAGGGACGAGCTCGATGTCATTTATGATGCGTCCACATGTATATTAAGCTTATTGTTGGTCGAATGGTGAGTGCATTGGCTATCCGCACTGGAGACCGCGGCTCAAATCCTGGTGTGTTCCAGGTGCAATTTGCGGTCCAGTAACACATTGATGAATCCAACAATAACTTGTCAGCTGCCGGTGCCTCACCAAGGGAGCGGCGTTTAATCCCCGATAGCTTCAATACAGGCAAGACGTAAGCAAAACGTCTATATGAGAGATTTTCTTCAAATAATTATTCAGTTTAGTCTGCCATTGCACTGATGGAACAGATCTCCTGACAGAGCCCTTTTTTATCAGCGATAAAGATCTAACACTTACATCCTTAGTACAGGGGAAAACGGAAAATGACTGTCTTATCTTACAGGAAGAGAGAAACTCTTTCTTGAAATTCATTCATATCAGATGAAAGAAGTAGAAGATGAAATCGCCACCGGCGTAGATCAGTCGGCTGAGACATATTCGAAATACTGTGAAGCGCAAAATGAATTAAATAGTGAACAAGCACAAGATAATACTCACAACATTATAATAAGTATAATCTATTTCAAATTCATGCCACTAACATCGTGTGATGTCGAAAGAGTATTTTATGCGAGATCGTGCGTATTTGCTTGGTTTGCGCACAAACCCAACCCGCGGTAAGTCTAAAACTCCACATTCAGTATTCCCAACCCAAAACACACATAACAATTTCCCTCTTCTTACCGCTTAAGTGACATATTGATTTTACTGCTTTAGGCTTTTAACATATTATTTTTAGAGACGTTCAATATAGTAATAATTATAAATTGGAAACTTACCACTGCAATTTCACCTAAATTGCACTGTTAATTATTGTTTTTAAATATTTGCAAAAATTAAGTAAACTCTACAACTCCACTAAAGTTACTGCATTCGTGATGCAAGTAACATTAAGGAAGCCGTGAAAAAATCAACAAGATTCCAGACTCTTCATAGACTGGGGGGAAAAAAAAGACAGAGGTATATCACGGCCTGCTGGACTATAGTAAACACAGAAAACATTTTAAAGCAATAATGTTGAAGATAGATATTTTTGTTTTGCAAATTTTCCGTAATTGAACAGAAACCAAGATGGAGATTTCATTGCAACTAATTAGAAATTCCTCTTTCAGGTATGTAATAAACGATCTTCGCACAAAATAATGTACGATACACGGGCGGTATGTTTTCTTTCAATTCTCGGAAATTAAAAAAGCTCAGCTACGTTTCGCTTTTTCAAACTTTTCCTCGAACATGAAAACTTCAACATACCGCTCTTGTAACGCATATTACTATTATTAGTACAAATATTGTTTCAGTCATAATCGAACAGGTTTATGATGCTCGCAAATTTGACCATATTACACCCTCGTTCAAATATTTATCCTGGCTGCGACTCAATAACCGTAGATCACTTCATTCGCTGTCTCTTTTGTTTCGAGTTCTCCACACTTCTACTCGAAATTATCTTCGTTCCCGGTTTAACTCCAGTCACAATCTAAACACCAGGTCACAGGAGAGCCAAATACTAGCAATTGCTTCTCATAGAACATCCCACTATTCACCCTCTTTTACTGTGTCAGTCCACCGTGAATGGAATTCTCTAACTCACAAGATTAGGGGCTGCCAGACAATAACTACTTTCAAGAAAAGGCTGAACAATTTCTTACGGACGCAGTCAAATTGAAGTTATAATTATAATCCTGATCGAGTTTAATAATTTAATTATATTTATGTATGACTATTATTATTATTATTATTATTATTATTATTATTAGCCTATTACATAATTATTTTATTGGTGTGTTAGGAAGATAAAAGGAATTGTCATTGTACTATATTAATTGTATATTGTATTGTATTGTATTAATTATGCTTTGTTTATAGCAATGTAGTAATTTTATATCATACTGGTTGAGTGGAAGAGAAGGCCGAATGGCCTTAACTCTGCCAGTTAAAATAAACCATTATTATTATTATTATTATTATTATTATTATTATTATTATTATTATTATTATTATTATTAATGTACACAGTTGTACATTGCAAGAAAATTAATGGCACTCAAAGTACGCAATTCATTTTTATTAAAAATCTATCACCATTTTCTATAAATAAGACAATGAAGTAAGTTACTTTCGTAAACGTGTGTTGCCATCTATTTCTTTTAGTCACCTAACTATACGGAGCAATATTTTGATTCAAGCATAGCAGTGCTCTGTTGAAGTCCTTGTACTACCCTGAGTTGATGTAAACAACACGACTTGTATAACACGCGACATAGTTAACTCCATAGGTTCGGTGTCCGAAGTTCCATCCCTAGTTATTAATGATTCAATATGTGCAGGAAACGGCTTACGTTAAGTTGTTATTCTACGGAATGTCTCAATTTTATGTGAGAACTATGGACGATTTGTTTGGAATTACTTTGTATCTATCTTATGTTGTATGAATTGGTTATTAGGGTGGAGTGAAAATATGAAGTTTATGGAATCGATGTAATACCAGGGAAAAGTTGTGGTGTTATATCATAAAGAACAATCCAAAATATATTTTCTCTAGCTTAATATTTAAGGATGCCCCAAAGGCATTATATTTTGAAATTTTCACAAAATTTTGAGGTTCAGATTTTTTGGCGAGATAACATTTTCCAGTGATTTAATCTGAACAGGATACCAGGGAAATTAAAAAAAAAAAACGTGTTAAAAGACTCCCCTGTTATTTCATCTTGAAGTGTCATAGAAACCTCAATTCATAAGAAAATTGAGAATAATCACAAAACTCATGGATATGATATATAATTAATATAATAAAATTAATGGAAATTCATTCTTCTTATGTTGCAGGATATTTCAATCAGAATATCTCTAATTAAGACAATAAATCTGACCTTCTATCCTGTATTCGCAATAGCAGAGGGACTGAACCCATCACAAATTACCTACCTATCATGACGTAATTAAATATTGTCTTTGGTTCAAAAATGAATTAAAACCTAACTACAGATCAAAAGAACCTACTATTAGAGAGATTTCAGAAAGAGTTGCTATCAAAACTAAGGAAATCCAGGTAAAGGCTTGTAGTCCGACAGTCAGATATGCAAGATTCGTGCTTACCGTGATCAATACACAAACTTAATGAAGCCTTGTAAGAAATGACATAGTGACAACTAAAATGACAACATTGCAAAATTCAAAGAAGAAGCAAACAAACTATTTGATAAGCTTATATCCAATTGCAAAATAAAAATAAATAAATAAATGAATGAATGAATAAATAAATAAATAGATAAGTAAATAAATACTGTAATTGTGATGAAGAGCTCTGTGTTCCAAAACAAGAAAGAATGTTTTATTAGAGCAAAGAATAGAAAGAAGGATGATAAATTGAATCTGTTGATTTAGTTATCACTCAAAAAGAAATAAAAAAAAAACAAGAATAAATTCTAACTAAAAAGTAAATGGGCTGAAATGGAATTTTTGCCATATTTCATGTAAAATACTATATATATTTTGTCCCTTTGGAACCCCTAAAAATGCTGTATACTGCAACCACAATTTACAGTCTTCCAAATAAAGTTTAAATATGTGGTTTTATAGAGTTCACTAGCTATATAATGAAAAAACAAAATAACATAACAAATATACAAAGAGGCAAAACAATTATAATTTTAAGAAACTTCAAAGTCCTTGGGGCACCTCAAATATTAAATATAGAAACTCCATATTTTTCATATTCCTAAGTTAAGTGAAAATACAGATTTTTGCAATTATTACATTTAGAAAACAGATAAAAAACAATTTCATGTATGGGATTCACTCCACCCTATTAGATATATTTAGTTGTCATGATTTATTAATCTCATTATTTATCGTCATTTTAATTCAATTTTCAATTTTGAGCTAATAGATAACATTGTCAAAAGGACTATCAGTTATTGCACAGTATGAACACGAGATTTTGTTCCTAAGCACTATTTGCTACCTTCTGTTGCTTCCGATGCTTCCATGTTGTTCATAAATTTATCGTTTCTGTGACAGCAATCGTAATATTACAAATTACAATTTGTTCATACCGAAACTTTTCTTAAGTTTGTTTTGCTTTGTTAATTCGTGTTCAATGACATTTTCCTATTATACTAACGAAACCACTGGTTTATTAACTCTTTTGCCTTGTTCATGAACTGATATTCGTTAACGTATTATATGAATAAAACATTTCATTAAATTTTTCAATGTTTCTCAACTTTTTTATATACGCATATCGGTTGATAAAATGACTAATTTATATAGATAGTTAACATTGATGGTTATGCTGTAGCGAGATCCAGCCTGCCTTTTCAAGGGAACGCAAGCTGACAAAAATTTATTGTCTTGTAGGCTATATCTACCTAATTCATAATATGGATTGAGGGTATCAGAAATTCACTCGTTTATTGGAATTTCATCAAAATTACTCAGTTTTAAGGATATGAAAATCTAGTAAAGTAAAATGATAGAAATGTAAAAAAAAAGTTTATCTTCAACTTTTACAAGAAATTAAATGCAATATCAATGACATGGAAACGAAAACTAGCATAAATGTGTAAATTACTAGTTACTACATTTTCAAAGTGGCAACCAATACTTCTAACTGAAATAATTTATATTTAGATAGATTTAATACTCATTTTAAAATTTTTGATCTGATTCTGTCTAAAAAATCAAATTCAGGATACTAAATTTTCAATGTTATATGAAAACTTACTATATGGGTAAGAAATATATTTTTGAAAACTTAAATCATGTCCATATTGGAATAATCTTTCTTTGCGGAAATTTGACATTTTTCAAGAAATAATATATTTCTTCTTTTATGCTATTTATTTCTTCATTAGACAGAATTCGTATTTTAACTGTAGTTAACGTTTATATTTATAGAAGTATATTATAAATGAAGAAGAAACATATTCTTTTAAAGTCACGTCTGTTACACTGTTAATCAATTCCACTAGACACAATTGAAGAGGTGGACTCCAAACTGGTCTAAGTCCAAATGACAAGCTATGAGAAAGATGACAACAAAACTGATAAAATAAAATTGGCGCACTTAGATCCATTCGAAAAAAAACATAAGCAGACAGTAAGTCAAGACTTAGAAGAGTCTAAATAAACTTACACAGTTATATATAGACTTGAAAAGGATAAATTAAAACGTGAATAAAGCAAGTTAAGGGGACTGGGTAGTGATTAGGAGTTAAAAATCTGTTTTTTTACTTTGTGTTTCAAACAAGAGTAATAAACTTGCTCTTTAAAGAAATATAGTGAGGGTATCTTTGCAGATAAGCCCTTCAAATCACGTCTTTAAATTTGGCGGCGCATGTAATTCATAGGCTATATTTTTAATGCAGTTTCCATAAGTTGATACTTTTCAAACCTACGAGTAAGTGCATTTTTCTCTGAAACTGCTGAATCTATTTACATGAAATTTTTTCACAGTTTTATATAATCTATGTTGCACAAAGTAGACCTACGGCTTTATGAATACTACACACTTAACATGAGGAAAAATATATATATTCATTAAAAAAAGGCAAAAAATTGTTAATCAAAGTTTAACATTTTTTCTGTTTCACCAAGGATGAAATATTTAGATAAATTTAGCTTTAGAATTTACCATATACATGTCTTGATAACTTAAAAAAAATACAAGTTATATGAGTGAAGATTGTAGGAAGTAATGTGCACCTGAAGATTGAGGTAGGCCTACTTTTGTCAAAGTGAGAGAACAGGTTATCAGTTAGGGTCTTTCTTTTGCACTTGGATAAGAAACAAATTAGTTGTCTTTTATACCACAGAATTCACAACGATTCATTGTATAACCATTGAAATTTTTATTCCATTCTGAACACTAAAAGCCTAGAAATATTGAACTGAATTTTGTACTAAAATTCTTTAATCGCACAGGCATCACTACCCACTCCCCTTAAAATAGTAAAACATGGACTTAGGACACTTTGGACTCTATCTCATCAATTGTTACTGTGTTGATCCTCATTTTAAATCGGCCAAATCCAAAAGCTGATATAATTTTGTTGCCATTTCTATGTTCAATTGATTACCCCAGGAGGTCCATAAAATAACATTTGCTCAATTCAGAAGGGCATTACATAAAGCTTCTGATAATCCTTTCAACTCTATAAACGAATACTTCCAAGTTGATCAGATTAATTTGTTCTGATTTTGTTAACTGTTATTACACTTTTTTTTGTCTGTATTTATTATTTGAATATTTTATTATTTTGTAACTGATACTATATTTTGTTGTATGAATTACATGTTCTTTCTTGACTATGTCCACAGCAACAAACATGCTGCTGATGACAATCACAAATAATAATAATCTTCTCCTTCCTATCATATGTTAAGCCTGGTGGCCTGTTACGGTCTCACTCCATCGTTTCAGCGGACGGCCCAAAGATCTTGTTCCTAAACGGCGGTAATTTAGTGCTTGGCGTGATATCCTTGTTCTAGGCATCCTGAATATCATATATGAGATTTCCATTTCTGTCTATAATTTTGAATTTTCTCTAAAACTGGGTCAATATTTAATTCTTTCAAAATATCCTAATTTTTTTTTTGTTGTCTAACCTAGTATAGCCAGCAGTTATTCTTAAAAACTTCATTTCATTGGCAATGATTCAGTGTTCATCGCATTTACGTACGGTCCAAACTTCACTTCCGTACATGAGAACAGGTCTCGCTAATGATTTATTGGCTTTAATTCTTGTATGTTTTTGGACAAGAGAAGGTTTGAAAATGTTATTAATGGTGTTCATAGTTAAAGTAATTCAGTTTTGTAGAAATATCTTTCTCTTGTTCATAGCTCAAATTATAACCTAAATATTTAAGACATGAGACCTGTTCTACAGGTTTATTATAAAGGAAAATTTTGTTGCGAAGATGATTTTTCCCGATGAATCCCATTACTTTTGTATATAGTGTATTTTTTTCTGTTTATTTCTATTATTGTATTTGTATTTCTGGTGTTGTGGAAGAGAAGGCCTGATGGCTTTAACGACACCAGAATAAATAAATAAATAAATAAATAAATAATAATAATAATAATAATTACTTTAGTTTTATTAATTGATATTTCCATCCCGCATTCCTCAGGAATGAGTTGTCATTGGAAAACAGAACATTGGAGGGCATCTTCAGAATCTGCTAATAATATTACATCATCTGCAAACAGTAATATAATAATAATAATAATAATAATAATAATAATAATAATAATAATAATAATTTATTGCCAGAACAAAGATACATATTGATTTTTTTAAATATAAGAACTCTCACAAGTCGTCTATCTTGTTGATTGGTTAGAGTTTCAGTTGATATCAACCCTTCCTCTTCAATTATGTAGAATATTATAATCTTTGGTATCTGCATGGTATCTAAATTCCGTCGACACGAATGCGTCCAACGGAATAAGAACTCTCTAGCACCCCCAGAAAGAGTAAGTTACATACTCGTGCTAAGGGGGCATTTCACATAAGTTAATGTTAAGACATTTTATTGAATAACAGAGTAAAAAGTAATAAAAGAAAAAAAGAAGAAAAAACACATCACAATAATTGAATTTTATATTTTCTCTGTTAACAGCAATTTTTTAATATATTTTTTGAAATAAGAAGAATTAGCAAATTACATGTTTGGGAATTTATCTATTATCATGTTATGAAGCCTTGGACCGAAGTTGCTACTGTGATTATATGCTACAGTTGTGGTACATTTAGGAACTGTCAAGCTTATGTTGCCTTATCTTTTGGTGGATATAAATTAAGTATGTTTCGGTTTTTATGTACGAAATTCAGTAACACATTATTATAAATTTGATGAAAGTCAAATACTTTAAATTCTGAATGCAGCAGCTCTGAAGGATAATCAAGAGGTTTATTAAGGTATATTTTTATTATTCTTTTCTGTAGCAGAATTATTGGCATGAGGGAGGTACTATAAGCACTACCCCATCCTATGATGCCGTATTATATATTATATAACTTTACATTTAATAATGATAATAATAATAATAATAATAATAATAATAATAGTAATAATAATAAAGAGTATTAACATAATACTCGTATATGTTAATGGATGTTGTCGACGAAACTGTGTTATTTAACTTTGTTTAGGAACACCTTCAAAGTACAGTACTTTAAATAAGCTGTTCTTTATCACTTAGTTTATTTTATTGTAGAAAGGTTGATGATTTTTATGTGTTGTTTGGGGTACAACCGAACGGGCTAGCGGCGTGGTAGAGGGTTGGCCTTGCATTCGGGAGGTCCGGGATTCGATTCTAGGGGTCGGCAATCCTAACTGAGGTTTTTCATGGTTTCCCCAGTTATTTCCAGACAAATGCTGGGATTGTACCTCTTGAAAGTCCGGCCATGGACGGTGATTCTTCCCTTAATCCTTTCATATGTGTGAGTGAATGTTGTGTAATGTCTTAAATGTTTGAATTGTATCGAAGGTGGCCCTGGAATTGAGCTGATCCCTCATCCGGGGAGGCCCTTCATGTCCTTGTGTGGTCAAAAAGTATGTATGTGATCCATAGCTTAATTCCTCTCCCGACAGGTCGCGGCCTTGTAAGGCCCGGGTGGCGTGGGTTGTGTAATAAGAACCAAAAGGGAGACGTTAAACTAAGGGAAAGAAGAAGAAGTTTGGAGTACAAAATGAACAATTTGGTACATTTTAAAAAGCCATTCCGTGATTGAAATCGAGAACTCGAAACAACCTGTAGCAGTACATGAAGAAAAGAAGACCATCTATGACCCTACAATTCAATACTTCAGAGATTATTATCATATACAAGGACAGATTGAAGTATTTGGCCTATTGTTCGGAGCAAGGGGAACAATTCCAAAATTCTCAGTTGAATGTTTTAAGTCTTTTGGAATTCCTTTAAATATTTTGAAAATTATTGCTATAGACGTAATAATGAAATATTCTGTTCAGATTTTACGTAATCACCTGTACACCTAAATTTCCTTATACTCGTATTCTATTTGATTAATAATAATTATTGAATAAAAGTACTTTCCCAAGGGTATTTTCCATTTGAAAATAAAAATCGTAAATAAATTTCACGACATTCAATAATTCTAAACTTTAAATATCCTTATATACATAAAAATCTCCTTTTTTTTCGCACGATTTTTGTTCAATCTGTTTCACGACTCATGATGTGTAAAATGCAATTAACGCCGAAAAATGTTTTCATATTCCATAATGTTTTAGTAAAATATTCATATTTCATAAAAATCTCCCTTTTTTCGCACGATTTTTGTTCAATCTGACCACCAATAGTGATAACGCAAATGTTAATTTTTATTTTATTAGTTTAGTATGCTGTGTCTTTTGGCAACCCTTACTGAAGGGCAGCTAGCCTTGTGGGATATATATTGTATAATCAATTTTATAGGAAAGTACCGTTAGCAGAAATAGTTTAGAATATTTTGCCTATGTCTAATGACGATGATGATGATGATGATGATGATGATGATGATGATGATGATGATGATGATGATGATGATGATGATGTTGTTGTTGATGATGATGATGATGATATATATAAGGATATTTAAAGTTTAGAATTATTGAATGTCTATATTTGAAAACATGAATCCAGTAGTTGTTGAATGCAGAAATTTTAAATATTAAAATTGATGTCATAGTTTATAAACTTAATACCCTACCCAGCAATATAAAATATGGGGATGCTACAGTTCATTACTATATTTTTTCCTCCACTAAGTTGTCTGATTTCTATTACGTGCTTGTTTCTATTCCCCGCTCTCATTAAGTGTGTCAAATGATGTCACGTGTTGCGAGGAGCATAAGATGATGTGGTGGTAATTGCAATGGTAATTAGCAACTACAGCACGACATGGAATGGTTCAGACCGTTGTCACACCACATCCCTCAGCACACTCCGCACTAAGCTGCTTACAGCTTGTGACATGTTCCATTATGGCATTTCAAAATATTTTCAACTCGACTTGTCTCAATGGCGAATTAAAACCCGCTTCTATGGGCTCTCTAGTATACAATATTTCGAGTTATCTTTATGATGGAAATTAACCTAACAAACTTTTTCGTTTAGTAACGTCATATTTCAAAATATTTTCATTCGAAATCCAATTAAATCGCAATAAACAATAAGTAAAGCTATTTCCAATAAATTAATCTTATTTGCTTACTTACTTTTCCAATAAATTAATCTTACTTACTTACTTAGTTAGTTACTTACTTACTGGCTTTTAAGGAACCCGTAGGTTCATTGCCGCCCTCACATAAGCCCGCCATTGGTCCCTATCCTGAGCAACATTAATCCATTCTCTATCTTCATATCCCACCTCCCTCAAATCCATTTTAATATTATCGTCCCATATACGTCTCGGACTCCTTAAAGGTCTTTTTCCCTCCGGCCTCCCAATTAACACTCTATATGCATTTCCGGATTCGCCCATACGTGCTACATGCCCTGCCCATCTCAAACGTCTGGATTTAATGTTCCTAATTATGTCAGGTGAAGAATACAATGCGTGCAGTTCTTTGTTGTGTAACTTTCTCCATTCTCATGTAACTTCATCTTTCTTAGCCCCAAATATTTTCCTAAGCACTTTATTCTCAACTACCCTTAAAATGTGTTCCTCTCTCAAAGTGAGAATCCAAGTTTCACAACCATAAAGAACAAGCGGTAATATAATTGTTTTATAAATTCTAACTTTAAGATTTTTTGACAGCAGACTGGATGATAAAAGCTTCTCAACCGAATAATAACAGACACTTGCCATATTTATTCTGTGTTTAATTTCCTCCCGAGTATCATTTATATTTGTTACTGTTGCTCCAAGATATTTGAACTTCTTCACCTCTTCAAAAGATAAATTTTCAATTTTTATATTTCCATTTCGTACACTATTCCCGTCACGAGTCATAATCACATACTTTGTCTTTTCGGGATTTACTTCCAAACCTATTTCTTTACTTGCTTCTAGTAAAATTCCCCTTGTTTTCCCTAATCGTTTGTGGATATTCACGTCATCGCATAGACAAGCAGCTGATGTAACCCGTTCAATTCCAAGCCCTCTCTGTTATCCTGGACTTTCCTAATGGCATGCTCTAGAGCGAAGTTAAAATGTAAAGGTGATAGTGCATCTCCTTGTTTTAGCCTACAGTGAATTGGAAACGAATCAGTGAATAAATTAATCGACTATTTATAAATCTTTTTTTTTCTTTTATTGGGTTATTTTACGACGCTGTATCAACATCTATGTTATTTAGCGTCTGAATGAAATGAAGGTGATAATGCCGGTGAAATGAGTTCGGGGTCCAGCACCGAAAGTTACCCAGTATTTGCTCGTATTGGGTTGAGGGAAAACCCCGGAAAAAACCTCAACCAGGTAACTTGCCCCGACCGGGATTCGAACCCGGGCCACCTGGTTTCGCAGCCAGACACGCGCTGACCGTTACTCCACAGGTGTGGACTATAAATCTGTAACCAAACTTTTTCTGGTAAGAAATAATTGGTGTTAACGTGTATAATTAACCATCTTGAGACCAAAAATCCAGTTTTTGAAAATTTTGTTTGTATGTCTGTCTGTCTGTCTGTCTATCTGGATGTTTGTTACCTTTTCACGCGACAATGGCTGAACCGATTTATATGAAACTTTGAATATAAATAAAGTTCATTCTAACTTGGATTTTAGGCTATATGGTATTCAAAATACTTTATTTAAAAAAGGGGAGTTATAAGAGGGAATGAATTAAATCGAAATATTTGCTTGTTATTGATTTTCATGGAAAATGTTAAATAACAAAAATGTCTTTAAAATTGGTTTCCGAAAAGTTTTATTCTATGAAAAATTTTGATAGGGCTGATATTAACGAGATACACGAGTTTCAAAATAACAATATATTTTGTCATTGCCGCCTATAATGAAATGAAAACAAATGACTCCATGTATTTAAGGCGACCTTGCACACAACAAACAGAGAATATTATTCATTTAACACAATTTTTATACCCTTATAATTATTGTATTCTATGATAGTTATATTACCGGTTGTTCTGTATAGTTGTGAAACTTGGATTCTCACTTTGAGAGAGATAAGGGTGCTTGAGAATAAGTTTCTTAGGAAAATTTTTGGGGCTAAAGGAATGAAGTTACAGGAGAATGGAGAAAGTTACACAACGCAGAACTGCACGCATTATATTCTTCACCTGACATAATTAGAAACATTAAATCCAGACGTTTGAGATGGGCAGGACATGTAGCACGAATCCAGAAATGCATACAGAGTGTTAGTTGGGAGGCCGGGGGAAAAAAGACCTTTGGGGATGCAGAAACGTAGATGGGAGGATAATATTAAAATGGATTTGAGGGAGGTGGGATATGATGATAGAGACCGGATTAATCTTGCACAGAATAGGGACCGATGGCGGGCTTATGTGAGGGCGGCAATGAACCCGCGGGTTCCTTAAAAGCAATTTGTAAGTTGTTGTAAGTGTGATGGGAATATATAAATGTATAAATAATATAAATATATAGAGAATGTTTTTGTGTTTGTATGACGTAATCTCAGAAGTTACTTAACCGATCTGGGTAATTTCTTTACTAATTAAAAGTGTAGTTTCTCTAGATGGAAATAATGCTATAATGGAATTACGGTAATCGAGGATTGATGCATACTATTTCCTCCTAAAATATTGGATATCTTTTTTTTAACACTCTGTATAATGTTATATTATTACTATTGTAGCTTCTTAGTTTGCCTTCATTTCATTTCATAGCTAATAGGTTGTTAATACAAGCCAATTCCAAACGAATAGGCTATATTTTAAATCCGAAATGAAAATTGGGTTGTAAATATGAATAAGTTTTTCTCTCGAAAGTCGCTTCAAAAGTTTCACTGGCTAGCAGTAAAAATGTATCGAAGAAGAACTGGTTATCTATTTTTTTTTACTAACTTTAGATTTCTGAAGGCAAGATTTTTTTAATGATTTCCCCCTTGGACTAAGAGGTTTCACTTGATGTTGATAAAATCGGGTCACAGAGTTAGAGAGTTGGGTAGAACGAGTAGCATGAATTAAGTTATTGAATAAGCTATCTGTGTCATTAAATGAGCTTTACTTTTTTATAATTGTTGACAAGCTATTTTTGTAATTAGATCACACATTATGTTCATAATTACTAGTTGTATTTGTCAGGATTATTTCGACAAAACCTAAATAATACAGTCTATACAAGATAAATGATAGAAAAGTTTTAATTAAGGATGATGAAATAAACATGAATCATTTTAAAAAATAGGGAAGACTGTTGTACCTTTGAACATTTTTTGTTTTTAATTTTTGCTGCTACCTAGAGGACTCAAACTGAAGTAGATTGTAGAGAAAGCCGCTAAGCAGCTCTGGTCGTAGTTTCAGTCCAATTTACTGCAAAGTGTGAGTTCCGTGGACAAAATAAATTTTTTTAGTACCAAAAGTAAACATTTCGTTCATTGATATATGTTTTCTAACACAAAACCAGATTGTATTTGTTAATATCTTTCAAGTACGGTGTGTTCCCTATCATCTGGTGAGTAATAACATAGCCTATTTTAATTTCCATGATTTATTCGAATCTCTAGTTTTGGGAGCCATATTTGTTTAAAAGTGCATCCTCTTGTACCTTTGAACACACAACATGTTGCACCATGGAACATGTTCCAAGGTACCGTACATGATACTATCGGCTTTTGCTTTTCTTTTATTTTAAGATCATGTCACGAAGTAAGTCTGGAGTGAAAGAGTTTCCCAATTGATCCGGATGCCTTGATGAAAGCTGTTGAAGCAGTTATTGCTCCTTCAGGAAATAAAATCTCAATCAGAGAAGCCTGCTCTAGTTTATGATTGCAAATACATTTTAAATATGATTGTCAATTTTTACAGCTTATATTCCTACCTGTATTTCATGTGTTCCAACTTATAAGAGAGTATGTTCCAAGGTACATGAACCTGTTGTACCTTTGAACACATTACATATCCCTTAATTTTATTTTTTCCCTCCTTAATAGATCTTTAAAACAAGAAAATACATACAGGAAGTTGTAAAGGAATCTTCAATAATAATTATTTCAAGAATTTCTTCGTTTAAAAAAAATGTAATTTCCAAAATTAAAATAATAAAATGTGAAAAGTGTTTAAATGTATAACAGTCTCCCCTACAATTATTGAAATACAATCATAGTCTAGTATATACAGTTCATGAAGCTCAATACGTAGTAAATATGCATCCATAGAATCGCTAACATCGCCTAATTACAGACAATGCAAAATAGTACCGGCACAGTCTATTGTTCCTAGCAACCTCACAACTCAAGCTTCGTGACTGTACATACTAGACTGTGGTACAATGTTGGCAATCAAAGAAACAAACGCTAGGGAGGTGACAAAAAACAAACAAATACTAGGTAGGTGATAAAAACCAAATGCTAGGAAGGTGATAAAAATTGTAGTATAAGTAGCCTTGACTGGTTGAAACACGTTGTTCCGTAGTTTTTTATTGGTAAAAGATAATATGACGTAGTACAAGTGTAATAGTTATTATTAAGTCATCATGCAATTCCTAAGTTGTGGTTAAGCAGTTAAACCAGGTAACATTAAAATGTGCAAACGTCTAGTGCGAGGAACTAATAAAGTCTTAAGTTTTGCGAATCATTTACACATTTAGAAGCACCACTGAACTCCACGACTTCGTTTTACGTCAGCAAGAACGGAATTGCGACCGCCACTAACAGATCTATCTCGCGTTGCTGTTAAGGTCGGAACCCAGTAATGCGCTGTGAATTATTTACAGCGGCGTCACTTAATAAGGCATGTGACGTATGCAGTGTAAATATATTCTATAGTGGCGACGTGTTGTACGCCATTTTTTATCACGTTATAACAAATTTACATAAATAAAGCATTATTCTTTTTTAGAAACAGAAAGTTGGTAGCCTGTGTAATAAGAAGTTATGGGGACGTTGAGACGGCTAGCCTCGTTTAAAGTGTAAAAGCACACCCTATTGGAATTGCTCAAGGGACCACGAATAGAATTGGACGAAGTTAAAAAAATGAATAATGATTCGCTATGTATTGAACAAGCATTAAGCGGGAAATGTCAAGCTATCGAATTTGTGTAAGGGAAGAATACAGACCTCTGCATAAAAATAGATGAAAGAATCATGAAAGTATGTACAGTGTAAAAAGTAACCAACTAATAGAACTAATGAAATCAATAAATTAAGGGAATGTTTCAAATATACGGTATTTCAAAAGTCAGTTCAAACATTAAACCGCTATAAATATTATAATATCTGAGACAGAGAAAAAACAAAAACATCACAGTGTTGGACAAACAACGGGATTTACAAAACATTGGGAAGATGTCCGCCGTTCTCTTGTTCAACGTACAGCATTCTTTCTGCGACACCATGCACAGCATTTTGCAGATAATGTCTTGGAACATTGGCAATTTCTTGTGAGATGGCAGCTTTCAGTTGCAGTAGGATTGTTGGATGAGTCAGGAAAACTCGTTCTTTAAGATAACTCCTCAATCAAAAGTCGGCCGGATTGAAATCTGGAGGTCGCGGAGGCTACATTGTTGGAAAGTGCCTACTGATGACCTTGGTCGGAAAGCAAACCTCAATTACGCTTGTTAACTCGACCATTAATTTTTAGTAGGTTATTTATCTTATTTATCTTGTCTTATTTATCAACATCGTAGATTAATTAGCGTCTGAATGAGATGAAGGTGATAATGTCAGTGAAATGAGTCGGGGTCAGGCACCGAAAGTTACCCAGCATTTGCACATATTGGGTTGAGGGAAAATCCCGGAAAAATCTCATCTAGGTAACTTATCCCGACTGGGAATCGAATCCGGGCCACCTGGTTTTTCCCAGCCAGACGCGCTAACCGTTACTCCACAGGTATGGACAATAATGTAATAAGACAGTAAACGGGAAGCGCTACTACAACATGTTACAGAATTTCTTCATACCTAGAATGGGAATCACGATATGGAAAACATAATCTTCATGGAATATGGCGCTCCACCCCACATCTTTATCCCTGCAAAACAATTAATTACCCAGATGTTTGGCAATCGTGTCATCAATAGGCAGTTTCCAACAATATGTCCTCCGCGATCCCCAGATTTCAACCGGGCCGATTTTTGGTTGTAGAGTTACTGTAAAGAACGAGTTTTCCTGACACATCCAACAACCCTACTGCAACTGAAAGATACCACCTCGCAAGTAATTTCCAATATTCCAAGACATTATCTGCAAAATTCTGTGCATGGTATGGCAGACAGAATGCTGTACGGTGATCAAGAGAACGGCGGACATCTTCCCAATGTTTTGTAAACCTCGTTGTTTTCCCAACACTGATATTTTTGTTTTTTCACTATCTCAAATACTATAATATTTATAGCGGTTTAATGTTTGAATTGACTTTTGAAATGTCCTATATAATAAATAACATCTTAATCACACAACATTGGCCTTTATATATATATATATATATATATATATATATATATATATATATATATCACGATGGGAAATGTTTCAGCCTATTCGTTATTAACTCAAGAACAGCTTACATTATGAATTCACAGTTCACATTGTGCATTGCGTTTTCTTCTTTTTCTTATAGGCGTCCTGTTGACTGAAACTTCTTCAGTCTCCTGCCTGCAGTCTGCGACCAGCCAACTCTACATTTCGTGCACGTCAGCGGGGATGCATCAGTATATGAGTAACGTTAATTTTGTTTATTCCCATTAGTTTTTCTCGTTTGAAGATTCTAATTTATTTTACGTAGTATACTGATTTTTCTTAATACATTATTTTCTATTTTCCAGAAATTTTACTTTTAATATTTATTGGTCATTTTGCACATCTTTATTTTATGTTTAGTATTTTTCATTTTGTTTGTTCCTTTGTGCACATGTGTAAAGGACAAATATTTATCATGTTATGTTTCCTCTTGTTAATTTTACTCATTTAATCACGTCAAGGAAGAATATTCCTTTATTCTATACGATAATGAGGGTCAGGTTAGGCCACTGTTATTAAATGATTTACATTTGATGGCGACAGCGTTTTCTCATTTACAAGCTTAACAGTCAAATTCCACTTTTCTTTCACGAATTCAGTGTTGCTAAGTCAAGAAAACAGAAAAGTGTATCGAATATTAAAATAATAAAATACTCCTTCCTTAACAAAAACAAAACAAAGCTAGCTCACCTTCTAAATTATGTGTTCAAATTGGTAGCCCTCAGCTACTTTACAATGTGTCACTCGATCATAGAAACCATTTAAGGAATGATTTAACCAGGCTTTAGGAATATCTTGCACAACTTCCATTTTTATTTAGCAACACTGAATTTGTACAGAAGTATCAAGTGTGGGTACTTTTTGAAAACCTCTTAATGAGCTTTATTCAAAAATAAAAAAAAATATATTGGGTATTCCATTTAAAATAAGAGAGTTGGAGTTACTTCCGGTTAAACCGGAAGTAGAAAAAACTCGGTAATACATTATTGAGTTCTTAGCATATGGTTATCTTCACATACCAAGTTTCATATCACTGAACCGTATCCTTCAAAAGTTATTTAGGTAGTACATTTATTATTTTAATATTCGATACACTTTTCTGTTTTCTTGATTTAGCAACACTGAATTTGTACAGAAGTATCAAGTGTGGGTAGTTTTTGAAAAGCTCTTAATGAGCTTTATTCAAAAATAAAAAAATATAGCCTATTGGGTGTTCCATTTAAAGTAAACCGGAAGTAGAAAAAACTCGGTAATACCATTATTGAGTTCTTAGCATATGGTTATCCTCACATACCAAGTTTCATATCACTGCACCGTATGCTTCAAAAGTTATTTAGGTAGTGCATTTATTATTTTAATATTCAATACACTTTTCTGTTTTGTTGACTTAGCAACACTGAATTTGTACAGAAGTATCAAGTGTGAGTAATTTTTGAAAAGCTCTTAATGAGCTTTATTCAAAAATAAAATATATATATATATATATATATATATATTGGGTGTTCCATTTAAAGTAAGAGAGTTGGAGTTACTTCCGGTTAAACCGGAAGTAGAAAAAACTCGGTAATACCATTATTGAGTTCTTAGTATATGGTTATCCCCACATACCAAGTTTCATATCACTGAACCACATGCTTAACTAACCCTGTATAAATCTTCCTTCATTCTAGTGTCTTCCATTCCTCTTTCGCTACAGAAATACTTATATAGTTCGTATAACCCTCTCTCATTGGTAATCCTTCATTTCTTAATTTTATTTCATAGCATTCTTTTGTCGTACCTTCAAAAGTATTCAATTTAGAAATAAAAAATATAACTAAGTAGCCTAATTTCTAACCAAGTCAAAAAATGTTATTATCTGTGAGTCTAGAAAATGCATACATGCCAAAATTGAATTTTCTTGTTAACTCAGTAACTTTACTTTCATTTAATAATTCCTTCCTTTGAAATGGTTCGTAGAAGAAAGTTTGTCCTTTATTATACGGAAAATAAAAATAAAATATATTGTACTTCTTTCTGCTAACACGACAACTGTAAATTGCCGTAATTTTCATGAACAGGTTAGATTGTGAATTCATAGTTTATAGTTCACTGCTTTTCACGAGTAAGGCGAAATTCGGTAGTCTTCGTAATATGCAAACCGGCGCAAAACAGGGATGTAGGGTTAGATCATAATTTTCATGGTTCATAAAACGAAAAATAATACAAACGCATTTTTTACTGAATCCAATACTTTTTATAACTTTGCGGATTTTGAGTGCAATCCCGTATCTTGAACGGTGGGATGCGCTCTTTTATATTCCTTTATGTAATATACGCTTGTAACATTACCTGTATTTTGTTAAGTATTCCAAATGTCCTATACTTTATTTTTATTCTTTAATATTAATCTCCATTATGTTTTCCCGTTTCTGTACTCACATAATCTCGTGTTCGTTTCCATTTGCGCTATTTTCGTTTCTGCTTACTTTCAAAGACTCCTCATCCCACTCCCTCCTCATACCCTTTTATTTCTGCTTTCTTTCCCTTTATAATCCCTCCTATATCCCCTCGTCGCTTTCTGTAAGCAGAACGGATAGCTCCTGTTTCGGATATGCACTAAAGCTTCTTACTTCTGGCTCTGGGCAGCGTTTTCTTTCATCTCCATCTCGACTCTCTACTGCATGCGAGTACATTCTGACTAATATTTCAAACAATGATGGATGTCATGTAAGCGATTTTAATGTTTTCTTCTATATTTTCTTGGTGTTGTTTCCAAAGTTCATATCTGTGCCAATGACCCTAATATAAACGAATCGATGATTGCAGAAAGGACTCAAGTCCAGAAAACCTACTTTCGAGAAAACTGAAAAAAAAAAGAAAGAAAAGATTATATTGTTAAAAATAAAACTACTGCGATTTTATTGTACGAGTAAATGTGAATTTAATATTAATTACAATTAAAATTTTAATTGCATTCTTGATATTCTAGTTGTAATCCACTGGTAGATGCATATAGGGGAGAGTCGGGTAGTATCGGACATCGGGTAATATCGGACAGTGAGTTTCTTTCATCTACCACACGATGATAGTACCGGATTGACATGGTTACGTTTCTCTGTGCGACATCACAGAAACGTAACCATGTCAATCAGGTACTATCATCATGTGGTAGATGAAAGAAACTCACTGTCCGATATTACTCGATGTCCGATACTACCCGACTCTCCCCTAGTGTTATTAATCAAACATTTTTAATGGGAAATGAAATATCCACAGTAAAATTCCTAATATTTACCGATTGTTTTTGTATGTGTTGATGATTAAATTTTTTCAATTATAGTTTATTGATATTAGTTAATACGGATTAAATCTTTAAGTTAAGAATTTAATTTACACTGAATAATTTTACCGTGCAATTCAGTATAATCTGATGTATTATATAAATTATTTATTTTATTTTATTTTTATGTTAAAATTAATTGATTGTTTTTGTTTGGGAGGCCGGAGGGAAAAAGACCTTTGGGGAGGCCGAGACGTATATGGGAAGATAATATTAAAATGGATTTGAGGGAGGTGGGATAAGTTCATAGAGACTGGATTAATCTTGCTCAGGATAGGGACCAATGGCGGGGTTATGTGAGGGCGGCAATGAACCTCCGGGTTCCTTAAAAACCAGTAAGTAAGTAAGTAAGTAAGTAAGTAAGTAAGTAAGTAAGTAAGTAAGTAAGTAAGTAAGTAAGTGAGTAAGTAAGTAAGTAAGTAAGTAAGTAAGTAAGTAAGTAAGTAAGTAAGTAAGTAAGTAATCCACTGGTAGAGGGGAAGAGAAGGCCTGACTACCTTAGCTCTACTAAATTGAATAAATAAATAAATAAATAAATATATATATATATATATATATATATATATATATATATATCAGGGGCGTATTTTGCGGGCTACCGGGGCTACCGGCGGTAGCCCAAGGAAATTATACGAAGGAAAAAGTTTATAATATAACATAATGTAATAATTTTGTGTTATTAGTTTTACCATAGTAATTAAAATTAAAGTAATTGTTAGATATATTTTGTGTAATAATAGGGTCAGCGGTAGCCCAAACCCTTTAACCAGTATACGCCACTGATATAGAGAGAGAGAGAGAGAGAGAAAGGAAATAAATAAATAAATAAATAACAGAAGAACAATAAATAAAAAAGAAATAAAGCTAGAACGAAAGAAAGAAAGAAAGAAAGAAAGAAAGAAAGAAAGAAAGAAAGAAAGAAAGATAAGAAATAAGAAAGAAAATAAAATAGAAAGTGGAAAGAAGCAAATAAATGAATGAATAAAAGAAAGAAAGAATAAATAAATAAATAAATAACAGAAGAATAATAAATAAAAAAGAAATAAAGCTAGAACGAAAGAAAGAAAGAAAGAAAGGAAGAAGGAAAGAAAGATAAGAAATAAGAAAGAAAATAAATAAGAAAGTGGAAAGAAGCAAATAAATAAATGAATGAATAAAAGAAAGAATAAATAAATAAATAAATAAATAAATAAATAACAGAAAAACAATAAATAAAAAAGAAATAAAGCTAGAACGAAAGAAAGAAAGAAAGAAAGAAAGAAAGATAAGAAATAAGAAAGAAAATAAATAAGAAAGTGGAAAGAAGCAAATAAATAAATGAATGAATAAAAGAAAGAAAGAATAAATAAATAAATAAATTAATAAATAAGTCCGGTAACGAAATAAGTATGTGAGTAATAAATAATTACATAAATGAATGAATGAATGAACAAATGAATGAATGAATGCATGAATGAATAAATGAATACCTGTACTGTATTAGTAGACCTATCCATTTTACAAACCCCAAACGACGTTACTGCTTGGTTACGCTAGTTTTGAGCGCGCGACATTGTTTGTATGTACAGTACAACAGGTTTCCAGCGCACGCACGCCTAGTACATCGGGCGCCCAAAGTGCAAAATGGCCGCCATGAGCACGTCTGCTCTAGAGTATTACATAAATTGTAACGGAGATTTTTTTCCGAATATATGCTCACTTAAAAGTTCCACGTTATGGTTCTTTTCTTCTCGAATACATAAAATATAATTATTGTGCATTAAAATTAAATATATTGAAATATAGAACAACCTTATTTCCTGATGTTTTATGACCGTTTCCCGATAAAAACTATAGTCTGAGAAAAATTTCTGTTCCGTAAATATGCGGTGTAGCTACACAGTCAGTTATATACAGAGATCACGTAGGCTATACTCACAAGCTAGCACCCCTTGTGGACGGATTTCAAGCAGTAGAAAGTGAGATGCGCTACCATCCCTGTGGAGAACACGTCCCTGCTCGTCGCCTTAGAAAGCTGAGCTAATCCAGGGCACTTGCAGTTTTATGAGTTTACCCTTGTATGACGATGAATCAACTCAAAATTTATCATGAAAGCGAAGTGACAAATCTCAATTTTCTTGGTTTCGCTCAAGGAACACCACTTACATTTTATTTTTACTTCCTCAAAGTATACAGTAATACCCCGATTTATAAAAATCGATTTAGATCAACGCATTCATTTTACGAGTAAGTATTTGTACGTTAGTTTATAGTCTAATTTACGAAATTTATTATGTCGAAAATTAAATGTTACTGCAACTAATAAATGACACACTTAAGTTGTTACCGTTTTCTATAAAACTCTACTCATACTACAATATTTCATAATACATAGTACATTTCTCATTATACAGAGTGAGTAAAAAGTATGGAACAATGCTTGTAACTTCCTTATTTCTAATTTTATAAAGAAACTATTTATACAAAAGTCGTAAGGTATCAAAGAAGGAATATTTTGAAGATGTTTTCAAATACTATGCGTTTCATTTATAAAGGGTGTGGCAAGGAATCCGTTATTTTTAAATGGCACCATGTACTTATTTTTCCATTTTTGGATTCTTTAGGTCTCAGTACGTACAAAAAGTTTTTTTTTTGCCATTTATAAACTATTGTTTTCAAAAAAAATTTTTGATGACAATGTATGTGTACTGATAAAGGGAAATTTTAAATTTTAATGCTTCAGTACACCAGATTCTCTCATCAGGAACCTAGGACAGGTGATGATATTGCGTACCTCATCGTGACTACACATCTGAATTAATTCAGTTTCAATACAACTGATTTTATTCGCTTTATGTATTTCAACTAATTATGCAGGGCTTTTAATTTTGTTCATTTTTGCTAGATTATGACATTTTCTTTAAATATTATTGATGATGTATGGAAAAATAATGTCATATTACAGCCTGATCTATACATAAAAAAATGCGTAATAAATCCTCTCTATAATAAATCCTCTCAATAATAAATCCTCTCAATAATAAATCAACTTCCAAAGGGAGTAAGAAATAAAGGTATTATACCCGGTACCTATAGTCCCGTCGCTCTTATTTCCGGCAGCCAATCACTTTGCAGGTAGGCTACATTTAAACGTGTGCGTCTTGTTATTCGCTGTTGATGACGTTATGCACTTCCTAGTCGTCGATAAATATTTATTATAATCGCCCGCCATTTTGGCTCTTTCGTTGGCGTTCGCAGAAAGCACACGAGGAATTATTTGCCGCTCAATTATATGCTCAATTATAGTGCGTTTGATTTATTATCATAGAAGCTACGACATGATAATGTTTAACGATGCGGCAAATAGATTCCTCGTCTGGTAGCTCGGCAACGAAAGAACAAAAATGGCAAACGATACTTCCTACCTAGACTTTATAGAGCCTTCTTCACTTTCTAAGGCGTAAGCAAAGAGGAGGAGTTACGCCGGAAATAACAGCGACGCGACTATAATACATACTATAGTATTATGTTTTTATTTCAGTACAACCAGTTAGGAGGCGTCAGACTAGTTGACGACGACATTGAACATATTTTGGACAGAATCTTGAGGAAATGAATAAGAAATTTTTAAAATAGTTTTATAGAAACGAGCAAAAGTACATTGTTTTTTTTTATTTTTTTTTTTAATATTCCGGGACGAATATAACTCAGTCTAGGACACTGGACACACCATTAAAATCCAGAACAATCATGGGAAATCCGGGATATGTGGCAACCCTGACTACCGGACATAATGCCGGTAGCGGCAAATACTAACATTTCATCAGGTTATCTTTAATACTTTCTCTGTTATTAACGTTCAAAAAGTGTAAACATTATTGTGGGACACTCTGTATTTTGGGGATGCTGATAATGTGATGTGTAAACAAAAAAAAAGTAACACGTTTTATATTAAACATAGCGTGATACATTTAATTGACAACTTATTTCACGAAATACTCACCAAAATAATGTCAGGTTTAACACCGAAATCACTCATTCCATTTCACCAATAAATACTGTCCCTATCTGTATCCGTTTATTAAACTAGACTCTCAAGACGGGCAAAGAGAGAAACGCATCACACTGGCAAACATCAGCGCGTTCGTCAGGTCAAGAAGCGTCTCATATTGACTGTCGTGTGTTGTCTGCCTGTCCGTCTGTCTTCCAGTTAAGAGTTTTCTACTACTCTCAGATTTCTGGCAATTTCCTCTGGGATGGAAGCAGGAGAGAGAGAAAAAGACGAGTTTGCTCATGCAATATATGGGTAGCGTCGTGAAGTTCACACGTCACGCCGAGGCGTCCTCGTGTTGTATTTCCACAAGACAAGCAAGTGAAACCTTCAATAAATGCCTCCGTGAGTGAAGCCTGAACGCCTTCTTTCATTTCAAGTGCAGGAATTTGCTGTATTGCATAACAACACAACACACCTTGGAGTAACTTAAGACGTGACAGCAGAGACTGATGTTTCAGACATTTTCTCGGAAGTCAGGCGCACATCACACCGTCTAATCTCGTTTCAGAGGGGGAGTTTTCACATATGATACGAGAAATAGGAAATAATACTCTTATTTCACGGAGTATAACCCAATCCATGGATATTTCAGATGATTTTTTTTTTGTGTATAGAGAAACTTCATCTTATTTCGATATACAATATTCAATCAGCTTCTGTGAGGAAAAATTCTTAAGCTGAAATTAAATCAGATTACTCACAAGAGGAGGAAAACTCAATGTTTCAATAACTTCGTACAAATGAGGATCACCTGGTAGACTATGCCTTCATATCTTCAATTACCTAACCATAATTATTGTATTTATTCAACACCGACTTACAACCCATCCATCCGTTACATCCTCATTCATCCATCCATCCATCCATCCATGCGTCCGTCCATCCATCCGTCCATCCATCTATCCATCAATCTATCCATCCGTCAGTCCGTTCATCCATTCATCCCCATCTATCAATCTATCCATCAGTTAGTCCATCCATCCATTCATCCACACCTATTACTCTATCCATCCGTCAGTCCATCCATTCATTCATCCCCATCTATCAATCTATCCGTCCGGCAGTTCGTCCATCTACCTATCAAACTATCCGTCCGTCAGTCCGTCCATTCATCCATCCATCCATCCATCCATCCATCTAGCCATCAATCTATCCATCCGTCAGTCCATCCATCAATCTGCCCGTCAGCCCATTCATGCATTCATCCCCATCTATCAATCTCTCCGTCCGGTAGTCCATCCATCCATCCATCAAACTATCCATCCGTCAGCCCATCCATTCATTCATCCCCGTCTATCAATCTATCCGTCCGGCAGTCCATCCATCCATTCATCCCACCTATCAATCTATCCACCCGTCAGCCCATCCATTCATTCATCCCCGTCTATCAATCTATCCGTCCGGCAGTCCATCCATCCATTCATCCCATCTATCAATCTATCCATCCGTCAGTCCGTCCATCCATTCATCCCATCTATCAAACTATCCATCCGTCAGTCCATCCATCCATTCATCCTATCTATCAATCTATCCATCCGTCAGCCCATCCATTCATTCATCTCCGTCTATCAATCTATCCGTCCGGCAGTCCATCCATCCATTCATCCCATCTATCAATCTATCCATCCGTCAGCCCATCCATTCATTCATCCCCGTCTATCAATCTATCCGTCCGGCAGTCCATCCATTCATTCATCCCATCTATCAATCTATCCATTCGTCAGCCCATCCATTCATTCATCCCCGTCTATCAGTCTATCCGTCCGGCAGTCCATCCATCCATTCGTCCCATCTATCAATCTATCCATCCGTCAGTCCATCCATTCATTCACCCCATCTATCAATCTATCCGTCCGGCAGATCGTCCATCTATCTATCAAACTATCCGTCCGTCAGTCCGTCCATTCAGCCATTCATCCATCAAACTATCCATCTGTCAGTCCATCCATCTATTCATCCCCATCTATCAATATATCCGTCCGGCAATCCGTCCATCCATCCATCAAACTATCCGTCCGTCAATCCATCCATCCATCTAGTCATCAATCCGTTCGGCAGTCCATCTATCAATCAATCCATTAATCAATCCGTCCGTCCATCTATCCATCCATTCATCCACCAATCTATCCGTTCGTCAGTCCATCTATCCATCCGTCAGTCCATCTATCAAGCCATCCATCAGTCTATCCGTCCGACAGACCATCCATCCATTCATCCATCAATGTATCCATTCTGTGAGTCCATCCATCCTTCAATCTATCCGTCCGTCAGTCCATTCATCAATTCATCCGTCAATCTATCTGTCTGTCAGCCCATCCATCAATCTAACCGTCTGAAAGCCCATCCATCAATCTATCCGTCCGTTAATCCATTCATCTATCCGTCAGGCAGTCCATCCATATATCTGTCAGGCATTCCATCCTTCCATCCATCCATTCATCCATCCATCTGTCAGTAAGACTTATACTATGTATGCAGGAAAGCTTTGTATACATACCTGCTTAATGAAATGAATGTCGAACAAACATGAAGTGAGTGAATTTCACGAAAACCCGCCCAGTCATTAAAATGTTATTTGGCATGGTGTATTAAAAAGCCGCGCTGTGTGTCTGCAGCCCGCCACAGTTAGGTTCACACCTCGCACTCGTATATATTTTTGGCTGCGTGTGAGAGCGGTATTGATTAAAGCTCCGTGTTGAATAATACATATTACGTGGAAACTCGTGGGCATCCAGTTATTCCTTCCAATAAACACTTCTGGTATGTGTACATTGAATACCTTTGCAGATTTTTAATTACAGCCTCTGAAATTTGTTTGAAATTGAAAATTCGTTGCCTTTAGCTGTTAAATGCGTTTTGTTAGTTTAAAAACTGCGTAGTTACAGTCGCATGTATGTTCAGGCGAGAACTCTGTCTTATTTCCATACAATTTTTCCCTTCGTTCAAACAGTTTATATATGTATGTATGTATGTGTATGTTGTGTGTTATGTATGTTATGTAATGTTATGTATTCATGTTGTGTGCGTGTGTGTATGTGTGTAAATTCTCCCTCAATTACAGTTATAACTATCTCATAGTAACTCTTTATGTATGTATGTATGTATGTATGTATGTATGTATGTATGTATGTATGTATGTATGTATGTATGTATGTATGTATGTATTTTTTTTTGTATATCAGCATGCTCCATTACATTGGAGTAATACTACATGCTTTACATAAAATATTACAATAATTAGTTACATAATTTATGAGAACAAGATATTTACAATTTTGATTGCGATGTTGAAATTCTTATAGATACAAGTGTTGCCTAATTGTACTTCTATATATTTTAGGTTACCATCATTGTTAATATTATTTCTAATTTCAATTCTGTTACATTTTGCCAAATTCTATGGATTTTATAAATTTTCTGAAGCTTTTGAGGTATGCTGTTGTGAACTGATCAAAAGGTGGAGGCCAGGTTTGACCTGTGCGTATTATACTAGCTCGTAGGATTCTTCTTTCTTTTATCAGTGTGGCACATCTTAGTAGTATATGGTTGACTGTCTGTTCTTCTTTTAGTCTGCAAGGGCACGTTGGAGTTGGAATAATCTTGAATCTGTGAAGGTACGATCTTGTGAAGCCGTGACCTGTCACAATAGAAGTAAATTCTGCCCCGACAGGTAAATTTATCTTCAATCTATCTTTAATTGATGGGAAGAATGATTTCGTTATTGCGCCCTTAGTTGAGATAGTCCACTGCTCTTGCCATTTTCTTAAGGTCTTTTCTCTCTCTTCTGTTACTATGGTATCTCTCGGTATTTTGTTATAAGCTATTTCCCCTTCATCTTCTATGGCGGCTTGTTTGGCAAGACGGTCAGCTATCTCATTCCCTACTATTCCGACATGGGCCTTCACCCACCTAAAGAGAACTGTCCATTGCTGTCTCTCCAATTTTTTCAATTCTCTCTTTATATTTTCAATTATTGGATTATGTTTATTCTTGTTCTGTAAAGTGTCCAGTGTCACTTTGCTGTCTGTGTTAACTACTGCAATATTCTCTGTTTCTTCTGTTATTTCTACATTCTCAATGTGTTGTAGTACCTTCAAGATTGCTATTTGTTCTGCCTGATTGTTAGAACATTTTTCATGTATGTATGTATGTATGTATGTATGTATTTATTAACACTACAATTGGGTATACACCCGGTGGCAGTGATATATAATATACAATAATTACAATTACATGAAATAAAATAAAATAAACCTAAATGAAATAAAATACAATAAACCTAAATGAAATAAAATAAAATAAACGTAAATCTATAAATAGTAGTTGAATTAAACCTAAGACTATAATTAAAAACTATTCTATAATAATGCCTATGATAAGCAAAAGGAAATCTAACTTATAAGTACTTTCATTTCACCTAACTATTACCAATTTAAATAATTACATATCACCTTAATTAATTACATACCAACTTACTTACATACCATCTTAATTAATTACATATCAACTTAATAATTACGTATCAACTTAATTAATTATATATCAACTGAATTAGTTACATGACACAACTTAAATAATTACACTGCACCTCCAATTACATTTTCAGTCTAATCTTCTCAACCTTTCCTTAAATGTATTGATTTTAAGAGGACCACCCTGAAAGATTGCCGCAGGTAAGCTGTTCCAGTCTACTATTGTGCGGTTAACAAAGGAAAATTTTGCCACGTCCGTTCTTTGTTTTCTACATTTAAACTTCCTAATATGATCAGCCCTTCCTAAGTATGATGGTGTTGCTAATCTAGCATTGATATCGGTCCATGCTTTGGGTCCCATTTGTGTCTTAAACAATGCGGTGAGACTGGTTTTTCGTCGCCTTGATTTGAGAAGTTCCCACCCTAAGTCTTTTACTATCTCCTCACCATGTCCCTTCCCCATTTTGACATATTTTGCTGCCTTGCGTTGGACCTTTTCTATTGAATCGATTTGGTTTTGTCTGTACGGATCCCAACCTACTGCTCCATATTCCATAATTGGGCGAACAAGGGTTTTGTACGCTAATTCTTTTGACTTTCGGTTAGATTTCTTCAGAATACGCATAGAGAAATGTAGTGCTTTCCAGGCTTTCCTTGTGGTATTAGTGACTTGTTCCTCCCAACCCAGTTTGAAATCGATATTACAGTTTTTTTCATTATTTAGGTACATTTATAGTTTTTAGTTTTTATTTGTGTGATTTTATTGAAATAAAACCGTGTGTATTTAGACACATCATATTCCAAGCCAGTGGTCCTGAGATTTTAGAGTTTAATAAATAACCAAGACAAAATAAAATAAACTTGTCCATTTCCACACCGAACTCATAAGAGTGTTGTAACAAAATCGTTACCAGGGACCATATTCTGTCCAAGGGCGTATGGAGATATTATTAGTTGTTCATAGACCATATTGGTGTGACGTCATATTTGGCGCATGACACAGGTACTATCAGGGAACACTTGCATCTTTTTTGTGCTTCAGTTGACGTTCTATTCATGATTCAACACTAGACCTCTAAGACTGTTTAAAATGCATTGTAGTAGCTAATGAAGATTGATATTGCGATGACCTTTTCTACAATAAAATTTAAATTATTTGTTCAAAAATGAGATTTTTGATTGAAAATAAACAAAATTGCACGCGTCTTCTCCTTAATCTTCAAGTTTTTTTATTGTATCTTCATGCTCAGAAATGGCCGGAAAAAGTAAACAGATACTTGCACTTGAAGCCTACCGTTTGAGACAACACGTCCGCAATTATACTGATAAGCAGGGAGCGAAACTTGTTGCCCGATGAAACAGGTTTGCTGTTCCTTGACTATAGGTACGGGTTTGTTTATTTGCGCGTGAGTAGTCATAGTCAGCGGTGGAGAGGGATAGACATAGTGGCGGGCCGCATGAGGCCCGTAGACCCCGGGTTGTACACTGCTGGGCTATACCGTATATCCCTCATAATCTCTGATTATATAATAATGTATTGTTATCCATTGAGGGGAAACACTGTTTTATCCAAAACTATAATAGGATTAAATGTTGTCATTCATCGTGCAAAAATGAATTTAAATTATTACATAAATGAAACATACATAGTCGATGAATACTTAATGTTACGATTGTGTTTTTACAGTCAAATCAATACATGCTCTATAGCTTTGAATGAATTTCATTTATAAAATTACTTGTATAGTTTGAATGATACCTCTTCAAAAAATATGTCGGTTTGTGGATTTTTGAATTCACAGTTAGTAGTGCTAAGTAGTGAAATTATTTCAAATCTTTTACACTGGTTTCAGGGACAGTCAAACAATATGCTGCATAATTTGATTATCATTTCCACATCTACAGTTGCATTGCCTTTTCAATACAATCTTTGGAGATACTCCCCAAATTTACCATGTCTGTAAGGAACTCTGTCAGTTAAAAATTATGAATTATTACATGACCATTCTGTTTGTGGAAGGCAGTTGCTTGTACTAATACACAGCGCGCCGCTGTTATGTCACCTGTGCAGTACCACAGTCTACTATATACAGTCACGAAGCTTGAGTTTTGAGGGTGCTAGAAACAATAGACTGTGACGGTTCTATTTTGCATTGCCTGTAATGAGGCGATATTAGCGATCCTAGTGGTGAGCAACTATCTAATGTTTGCATATTTACTACGTTTTGAGCTTCGCGACTGTATATACTAGACTGTGCAGTACGATCGCTCTCTTATTCTAGTCGTAGAAAACCTCTTTATTTTTCCCTCGAAGTAACAACATTAGATTGCAGCACTGCTCTTTACGTTCCACATACAAAATGGTCACTAGTACAGTTTCTACCAAAAGTGATGTTTCACTCCTGACTTTATACTTACGTGAAATCACCTGATCTTTATGCAGACTACAAATGCCTGTGAAAAATTAAGTTTCTTCTTTAGATCTAATCTTTCTATCTTTAAAACTGTGGACTATATAACAATTTTTCTGTTATGAAAAACTTATTGAAAAATTACATTTTTTGTAGGACAACAATTAATTTTTCCAGAATGAGTGTACTTAGATCGATGAATTTTGGGATAGAGTCAGATATATGTGAAGTATTTCTTGTGCATTTAGATACGAAATTGCTGATCCATTTTTTACATGGAAACGAAAATGCGATTTTTGATTGAAAATAACCAAAAGTTTACCCGTCCTCCTCTTACTTCTTGCCCCAGCAACTAAAACTTACCCTAGTACAAACCCTAGTAATGCCGCATTTCGATTATTGTGACGTTTTGTTAAGTGACCTAAGTTCTGAACTGTCAGTCAAGTTACAGCGAGCTCAGAATATGTGCGTCAGATACGTGTGCAACATCCGACGATATGATCACAAATCACCGTCCTTCGCAAGTCTCTCGTGGCTCCGACTTGAACGCAGAACTTTACACTCTTAGTCTTTACTCTTTAGAATTCTGCACACCTTAACACCAAATTACCTTTCGTCTCGTTTCTCTTATCTATACTCTAACCACGACATAAAAACCAGATCACTTATCTGTGGCACGCTAAGCATACCTCTTCATAGAACATCTTGTTATTCATCATCTTTTACAATATCCACCTCGCGTCAATGGAATTCCTTGTCACAAAGTATTAGGGGCTGCAAGACAACAAACACCTTTAAGAACAGCTTAAAAGATAACCTTATTAGCATTTCACTCCAATCATACTGATTTAAACTGTCACTGACTACATTGTTACTTTTTTCTTTAGACATCATCCTGATTGTGCTGTATTTTCAAAATTGTCTCATAATAATTTCTTTCTATTATCTAATATTATTTGAAATATATTAACATTCTATGTATTTTATTTTAATTCTGCTACACGGTTCATTTCAGTGTTTACTTAATAGTTCATAGTATTTTGTTGTTTAATTCGTAAATAATTCTTGTATACATGTAACTCTCATCTAAATCAAATTGTTGAATTCTTTGTAAGTTCATGCATATGTATATACACTTTTTGCTGGTTGAGCGGAAGAGAAGGCCTTACGGCCTTAACTCTGCCAGCTAAAATAGATTATTATTATTATTATTATTATTATTATTATTATTATTATCCATTCATCGTCATTATTGTAATTAATTGTAATTATATTTATGTGTAATAATTATTATTGTTTTATGTTTTTTTTTTATTTGTGCTGAACTGTAATTGGCCACTGGCTGTTGTACAGCACATTAAATAAATAAAATAAATAAATAAATAAATAAATTATTATTAATGAAGTCTGAACTGGTTTAAATCCTAACCACGGACTGGTGAAGAAGCTAAGTACATAAATCTTAATCCTTAAAAGCAGAACTCGCATTTGCGAAACTTCAGAGAGATTACCTTGCAACATTCGTTTCAGAATCCAGCAACTTTCGTCATAACTCAACCAAAGTGATGGCTTCCAATCTGAAATCAGCAAACAGAAATAACAATCCATATTATAAAAACAAATAACTAAGGAAAGGAAATGTGATTATCCTATAACAAATTAAATGTCAACGGTGAAATATGCTGTAATAGAAAAAAGGCTTGCTATAGAATATTCGTTTTACTCCGACTAGCAATAAAAATGAGTGAAATTGTGACCCGGAACGTCAGTATCAATTGTTTCCTTATTGATTGGCTTGTTTGTGCCCTCACCAATATTGATAGAGGAGTGGTAATTTTTTCCACAATGTTGACAGTTGACGTGGAATGAAATATCAGCTGTGTACATCACGCACTGAGGGATTCATATTTTGGACATCAAACCCTTGCATCGTTAATTATGCATCAATAAAACATAGCATTTGAAAATCCATTGTTACCCATATATCCGGCGCGCCATGATTTGCAAATGTGTTTTTATAACATTCAGTGTTAATTCTGATGCTACAGTTGACGACCATACCGCAGTATACACAATTGTTTCGTCCTGAAGTGTCGTCATAGAAACAGTACAATTTTATATTCGTAGTTTCATCGCAAAAATATGACAGGCATTTGTTTTCTCCGTTTTTTCTTTTTAAATCATGTTTTTATGCTCTGAACGTTTGGAATTTTATAAATTTAAACCGCGCACATTATAAATTATCAATGTCATGTAATATTAATAATAATAATAAATAATAATAATAATAATAATAATAATAATAATAATAATAATAATAATAATAATAATAATAATAATAATAATAATAATAATAATATAATCTATACTAACAATAAATCTGTAGCCGAAATTTTTCTGGTAATTTTCGATTTTCCAAAAATAATTGGTCCTAACATATATAATTAACCACCCTGAAACCGAAAATCGCATTTTTTAAATTTTTGTTTGTATGTCTGTCTGTATGTTTGTTACCTTTTCACGCGATAATGGCTGAACCGATTTATATGAAAATTGGAATATAAATTAAGTTCGTTGTAACTTAGATTTTAGGCTATATGGCATTCAAAATACTTTATTTAAAAGGGGGGTTATCAGGGGGACTGAATTAAATAAATCGAAATATCTCGCTTATTATTGATTTTTGTGAAAAATGTTAAATAACAAAAGTTTCCTTACAAATAATTTTCGATAAGTTTTATTCCTTGAAAAATTTTGATGGGACTGATATTTAATGAGATAAATGAGTTTTAAAATTAAAATATCTGCCATCTAAGGCCGTGTAATGAATTAAAAAAGAAATGACTTCGTCTATAAGGGGCCTTGGACAAAAACAATCGAAACAGGGGCCTTGGAGATCAACAATCGAAAGCTATTAAACATAGCCTACAGAGAACGTTTCTGTGTTTGTATGAAGTAATATCAGAAGCTAAATTAACCGATTTGTATAATTAATTATTATTTCATCATTGGAAAGTGTAGTTTCTCTAGATGGACATAATGCTATAATGTTATTACAGTAACGTCTGAGTAAATCGAGGACAGGTAAGATTAAAATAGCTTCTTATGCACAGAAAATTTGATAGGCTATTTTGTACATTCGTTTTCTGTATTTCTTAAAATAATATTTATGTACACTCATTTTAATCTCAGAGAATTAACGAATAACGAGAGTGTATTGATTTAATATGCAGTAATAGTACGTTAGCTTAGCAATCCATTATTTTATAATTCAAATTTTAACTATGCTCAATTGAATCGTGTTAAAATACATAAAATATATATGCAATAAATGCAATGCAAAAAAAAATTGGGTAATGAGCGAAGCAGATTATCTTGCGCTGTTGTAAAAGTTGTTCCCTGGATTAAACGTCCTATTTTAATTATGTAATTACTTTATATTTATTTCTAACAGGTGCAGCGGAGCGCACGGGTACGGCTAGTTAACAATATACTCTTAAAGTAGTTTGTAAAATATTTTGTATAAAGAACTTCTGCTCTTTCGGGTTGCAATGTCTAATGTAATGAAAACCTAAAGTATTAAATAAATACATTTGAAAATTTGAATTAGAATAGTGGTAATAGGAGAGGGTACAAATGTGCGTATGGTTTGTTAAGTCAGCTTTCCTTGCTGTATTCAGAGTTTTTGTGCGGTGCAACATTTATTGTAGGCTGTGACATTAATTTAGTTTAGGCAACAGTCGCAGTTCCATGTACAGCCAAAAAGCTGTCGATCTTTATTGTCATTTATCGAAAGTTTAACTTTCTGTTCATTCTCACAGATGCTAACTAAACGTTCCATTTCACAGGGGGTCATTAAATTAACTTGTGAATAAGGATAAAATTCAAAATGCAAGCTCGAGAGCAGGGAGTGGTAGTTTAATTTTGGATTTAAAGCGAGACAAGCAGTTATGTTTTATAGGCGTTGTTTTACGTGTTATTTAATGTTTTACGCATCAACTTAGGTAATGAGATTTCCCTTCACAACGAGGCTTATCAAACTGGAGTGACCTTGTTCGAATCTTGATTTAAACTAGGAAGATATTATTAAAATAGTTTTTGATTAACATATTTTATTTCAGTTAATTGTAACTGATATCTTGTTGGGTAACTTATAAAATTACTAGTTACTAGTTACTAGTCAAGAAGACTTTGTTGATTCAGTTTTATTTTTATTAAAATGCAACATTCCACTTTAATTATCCGAATCCCAGTAATCAACGTCACTTGACAGATGATTTTCAATAAATCTTAATATTAAACAATCTCTGATACGTGACTATCCATAATATCATAGCAGAAGCTATAACATAACCTAACTAATATACACAAGTGTTAGAAAAGTTTTAATTAACGACGATGACATAAAAATAAACATGAATAATTTTAAAAGGAATAATTATTGAATGTACAATTTTCAAATTTGAATGTGGTTGGTGGTTCAATTGATGTTATATTGGACGTGTGCGTAATAGAAGTGGAACTCGTTGATTTAGGCCTACATGGTGTATTCAACTTATTCAGAATTTCCGAATGAATAATTTTGAAAGGAATAATTATTGCATGTACAATTTTCAAATTTGAATGTGGTTGGTAGTTCAATTGATGTTATATTGGACGTGTGCATAATGGAAGTGGAACTCGTTGATTTAGGCCTACATGGTGTATTCAAATTATTCAGGATTTCCGAATGGCGCTCTTCATTTATTTGTAAATCGGATTTCAGAAGATGCATAGGTATGATCAGTGATTTTTATGCCAATGCCAATGCCAATGCGAGTCATATTTGAAACTGCTGTGCATCGACTGGAGTGGTTTGTAATTTTATATATATTTTTGACGTCCAGACCAGCGCAGTTTCAAATGTTGGCAAACAAAGAAACAAATGCTAGGGACGCGATAAAATTAAACAAATGCTAGGGACGCGATAAAATTAAACAAATGCTAGGGACGCGATAAAATTGTGCGATAAGCAGCCATGATTGGTTGAAATACGTACTTTCATACCGTTTTATTAGTCAAAAGTAGTATGACGTAGTAAGAGTGTAATAGTCAAAGTAATATTTTCCATAATTGCCTTTCTCACTGATGAAAGCTTCGAAGTTTCTAACGAAGAACTTACTTTATCACAGTCTAGTATATACAGTCACGAAGCTTAAGTTTTTGAGGGTACTAGGAACAATAGACTGTGCAGGTACTATTTCGCATTGTCTGTAATGAGGCGATAGTAGCGATCCTAGTGGTTAGCAACTATCTATGGATGAAAATTGAGAAAAATTGTGACGGAGTCGTGTATAGTTCCTGGGGTAGCTCAGTCGGGAGAGCATTCGAGAGCTAAGCGAAGGGTCCTGGGATCGATACCCGGCCCCGGAACAATTTTTCCTTGAAATTATTCAAACCTGCTTTACAGAGAGCTGCTACCTGAAAGCCAGATTTGCATATCTATGGATGCATATTTACCACGTATTGACTTTCGTGACTGTATATAGACTGTGCTTGCATCGTGTTCGAATGTCGTTGAGACCGAATTTGTATTTTGTTTGTTCTGTCTTGTCTTGAGAGCTGGAATTGCGTCGTATTTGGAAAGAAGTGCTTCTATTATAAATGTATAATGTGGATCCATGAACTTCACAAGAGTGATAACAGAATGAGTCACAAAAAACAATACTTGGAAGAACTGTTGTTGTTGATGATGATAATGATGATGATGGTGACGACAATAATGATGATGATGATAATAATAATAATAATAATAATAATAATAATAATAATAATAATAATAATAATAATAATAATAATAATAATAATTCAAAGATAACAAAATGCTACAAAACCTAACTAAAACATTTCCAATTTGAAGCTAGATATAATATCGAATATAAGATATTTTTAGTGAACTGCAGCATAAAACACATTAAGAATATAGATATGCATCAATGATAGCTATTTTATATACTTATTTTGCTAATAATTGTAATATAAAATATAATATAAACAGAAAAACTTTAGCTCGCCCCTAAAAGAGTAGAACTCGTGCTCAGGGACGGATTCCTGAATTAAAAAAAATTAAGAAGTATGTCTTATGTCTACTACGTAATATGAATATGTCAATTTAAATTTACAATATTTCAATTTTTATAAAGTCCATACGTAACTTTTTAAATTTAACACTAGAACTGTAAGAATTGACAAGATTAGGATATTTAAATATAAATTTGTTATATATTCTTGGGCCTAAATTACTATTATGATTAAATACTGTAACAGTGTTGCATTTTGGTTCAAACAATCTTAAAGAATTCATACCTTTTGTTTCATAACTATGAGAATACAATTGAAAATTAATTCGATTTTTATGTACCGTCAGTGGGGGTAACATTGGCCCATTAAGGATAACTTTGGCCCAACAGAGATTACATATTTGAATTATTATATCTCTCACAAAATACTGACAGGAGCTGCCATCTATACAGTAGAGTTGAAGCTGCTAAGATATACCTCACTTTGTGCGAGATATAAAAATTCAAATATATTATATTCTCTATTGGGCCAAAGTTACCCTTAATGGGCCAATGTTACCCCCGTTGACGGTATGAATTTTATTAATACAATATAATAAATTTGTCTTATTTTAAGAACATTAAAGTGTAACAACAAATTTTGACATGGAAAATCAATAGGTTTATGAAGACATATTTTAATTATTTTCTTCTGTAATAAATAAAGATATTTATAGATCCGATATTAATAACAACAGGGGAAATTGACTCCTCAACTCGAGTTACAAATTATATATTAAGGTTTTAATGAACAAATTGATATCTGTGATTAAAATCCTTTCATAAGAAAATTAATATTGGATTACGAGAAGGAATATCTACAACTTCTTCATTACACAACAGTAATAAAATTTAATGTGTAGCCTCTACGCTCGGCAGAAATGAGACCTTTTAATAATCTTTTAAACTATTCGTGCAATGAGAGGCGATAAAATAGGGTTATGTTTAACATTTTATTTTACTGAGGATTGTTCAGAATTTAAAAGAAAACAATTGGTTTATTGTAGCTGAAACAGGATAAGAAAACTTTACTCTGCAGTCGTTCTAAGTGACGTGAGAAGATTGCACCAACAGTCGTCCCAGATCTTTTCTCGATTCGCTGGGTGAATTATTCAGCGTCGAAATAAATCGTTCTCCAAGAAATTACATCAGTGGATTTTCTTTTTCCTAACTGATAAATTGTAAATCAACGACAACATTTGAATCATGCATTACACTCGATTTTTGGCACTAAGCGGAGACACTTTGTAACTGAACTACATTAGAGACGTTAGAAAATGCTCTTTTCCTTGTCCTCCATTCTCCCTCACGTTCTGGTCTACTCTGTTTTTGTTTTAGGCTCAATTTTCGATGGATCATTTGCAAACTTTCTTTCACGCCACACTCTCGTTCGTTCAGCCTCTGATTTCGACAGCCAGCAAACATCAACAACTTCATTTTCGCGATAATATAGCAATATACATAATCTTGTAGCAACAACACGAGAATCCTTTTCAATATATCCGTCACAGAATTTTGTTTCACAGTTTTCGATGAAGTTTTACTTGAAAAAGTAAAATAATTCAATAATTGCGATACATTTATTATATCATTTGTGTCTGTGTTTGTATCTGATCCTGCTTAGCTTGATGAGCAGTGGTCTCGTCAGAATATGTTCACTTTGAGGGGTATTGGGTTAGTTGTGGAACGGCATTCAGTTCAGTAAGATCTCTGTGTGGTGTAGGACGTCCCGTGAACAGTTGGAAGAGGGGAACAATCACATGCGACCCTCCCTCAATGTTGCCAATCCAGCGGTTTTCCCCGCTAGATACAGCGTTTTTCAGTGTTAGTTTAGCGGATAAAATTTATGAAATTTGTATTGCTGATATAGGGATTTAGCGGGTATTTTTAGCACTCACAGCGGCAAAATAATCTAATTTTACATTGACAATATAGCAATTTAGCGGCTTCTGCAAGGTCTCATAGCGGATTTTTAAGAATCGAGTTGGCAACAATGCCCTCCCTTCTGCTCACTCGCAGGTCTAAATTCACGCGCTGTGCTATGTAAAACCTTTCAGAAGGCTCTCCGAAATGAACTTTGAGAAATAATTGACGAAAGATGGGTTTTGAAATTTTAAATAAACATTTTAGATAGGAACATTTTTAACAAAACAGCAGTAGTTAAAAAAATAAGATTTGAAACAATCAATATTAGAGTCAGGCAAATCTGTAGTGTTTCGTATTCATTCATTTGTAGTGTTATGCCCAAGGGCAGGTCTTTCACTGCAAACCCAGCTTTCTCCAATCTTTCCTATTTTCCGCCTTCCTCTTAATGTCCGCATATGATACATGTATCTTAATGTTGTCCATCATCTGGTATCTTCCTCTGCCTCGAACTTCTCTTCAGTAAGCAGTTTCTTCTCAACCAGTGACACAGTCAATTTCTTTTTCTCTTCCTGATCAGTTTCAGCATTATTCTTTCTTCACCCATTCTTTCTAACACAGCTTCATCTCTTACTCTGTCTGCCCACTTCACACACGCTGCAAATGCAACGTCCTTCAAATATGCAGAAATTTAATTGGAATAAATGTAACATTTAAATTCCTTTCAGAATGAAAAGTTACATTTGTTCAGATCAAAATTCTGCACATTTAAAGGGCGAAACTGAAATTCTTTCAATCATTTATTATCATAATACACTGCCTTCTTAAATTGACTCAGCATATTGGGGATTAAATCAATGGCTTTTCCAAAACACTGTATGAAATATTTAATATAAATCATTTTTTGTCTCGAAAAGGAAGTAAAAACGAGCAAAATTATATTAAACTTTTTTTAAATATCTCAAAGAATAACCCTCTGAAATTAATAGCATTACTTACGATTCACCCTGTGTGTACTTTAAAAAATATGTAAGTTGAATTCATCTTAAATTTATCGTATTTCTATATGATTCATGCCTGTGAAAATAGATGTAACACGCTCCATCTGACTCTAATGTCCAGCAACGAAGTGAACAAAACTGATAATGCGTAGAGGTAGCAATAAACTCTAGTTCTTCGATTTGCCTTCACGGAATAGTCAACAGCAGCAAACAAAGTCGTAAGATATTTTATATCTTTCACAACGACATTTTTTTCTGACGTAGTTTTTTCCACGTTTGTGTGAATGTGAAGTCAGAGCAGAAAGAGATAAAAAGGCAATGATTCATAGTTATAAAACATAACGAATTTTATGGCACGTGAACAGTTTTCATTAAGTTTCGATCTGCAAAGTTTATAAGACGCACTGCGCGACTCACCTTAATAAACTTTCACTGAAAGACTTTTATATCTCTACGTGATAATGTAAGCAATGTAAACCACATGAGAAACCATACTTAAGTAGGTAAGAGAGCATAAAAAATTGAGAAAATTGATGTTGTTTCGTTTTATTGTAATAGTTTGCTCATAAAAAGAAATCCATGTTTTCCAAAGTCGTATGTTTTTGTCAATGTCCAAAATACCATAGGTATGGAAAAGGCATTTGCCCATGGACACGAAATTAGTTCATTATACAATGTAAATAGCTTTATTAAATAGCTGATATCAATAATTGAGCGTTAGTCACTTGCAATAAATTCGATGAGAGTTGGGGACGGATTGATGCACTTTTTGTTCACTAATTTTGTCGTAGACCTATTGTGTAGAAACCAAAATTGATAAACTCAAAGCACCTAGTGTAGCGCTTCTTGTGCATGAAGGATGCTTTCTGCTGTTGCAAGAAGATTGAGATTAAGTTAAGATACATGAGCCGTTCAAAGCAGAAGTGGTGTAAGTCAAAAATGGGTAATGAGGGTTAAAGTAAACATTCTGTAAAATACAGCGCAAAGTATCAATTAATATTCAATTCATTTAAACTACTAGTAGTCAGTGGATAGCACGAAGGATATATTAACTGCTACTTTGCGCTGTATTTTACAGAATTTTTACTTTAAACCTCATTACCCAATGTTGACTTACACCACTTTTACTCTGAACGGCTCACATAATCTGATCGGTATACTTGAACAATATCACACCACTTGACATTTCCATATTTCTGGACTGTAGCAGAATGACTATTATAGGCAATTCTTGAAGGGATTTTGTAACATATGAACATTATACATACAATATATCGAAAACGAATTGTGTATACCTACTTGACTCAGGTTTTGAAGAACACAGTTTCTCTTCATAGCTATATTTCCAATGTAAAGAGAGATGTTCCGCGTGTTTTTTCATGGCATAGTATTCCTGAACTAGGCCTACTATTCGTTTTATACATTAAAATATCAACATTACACAATTTCCAGTAAAATGTCTCTCCATTTTTACTATAGTTACCAGCAAATTCTTGAAGAATTGCATTCAATTTCTTGGGATTAGAGATTTAAATTCTGTCACGTTGAAAACCGCTCATTAAACTGCACGACTCCACTGCAAACGTTAGTACGTAATGAAACTGCTTCTCTACTGTTCCTGTTATTGTAATGTAGTGACTGACTAAAGTCATCCACCCAAAGTAGCGGATATGCTGTGAGTTATTTACATGAACAGAGTAAAGTATGCTAGTGCGATACGTCTAGGCATATATGCCTGGATGCACTCAACGTGAAAGCAATGCTTTGGTACGAACTTCCCAAGACTGGTTATGACCGGCCAAGCTTCTAAACACAACAGTGCCTATCTTTGTACAAACAAAAATATTTAACACGGATAATGACGATTATTTTTTATTGTGTTGTCTTTCTGATGAATTCTGTTTGTGTCAGTGATATGTTACTTTCAAGGAAAGCAAAAAAAAGGCGGTAGGTTTCATCATCCTTCCCTTCTCTAAAAAAAAAAAACAAGGCGCCTAAAAATTACTCAATTAGTTCATGGCACGGTTGAGGAACATAAATATTTCGTAGCATTTTTAAATTCTTAAAAGTGTTTAATCATATTTAAACACTTTTAATTTGATAATAAAGACCGATAATTATGCGCTTAAATATTACAAAAAATCTATTTAACATGAAGTAGCTGGAGTAGCTGTTCAGCTTCCAAATCTAGTCCTTGTACAAAGAGCGTAGCCTGAAGTGATGCAAACGGAAAAAAAAATTGTATTTTTTTTTTGTCTGTATTGCTCTCACTACAAACACGATGTGTGCTTAATGAGTTAATACCACGGTGTGCATACAGATAAATTACACGTTTATTTACACATTTATGTTTTCATTACATTCAATTTACAGATTATTGAAGTAATTGAAGTTCCCACTGTAAAAAGGCTGCAATCAGAACGAATTATGAACTCCATTCACATATCTATATGAAACGTGGTAACAGGAAGTTGAGGACAGCTTGCATGTTACGTGAAGGCTGTACTCGTGATTTCGAGTCCTGCCTCGAGCATTTGTAATGTAATAACTTGTGTGATGTTAAATTTCAGCGTACGAGCGTACAATGGAATACCCAAAAGCCTTGTTCTGAAATTCTACTACTTTTATTTATTTCTTTAGTCTATGATTTATTTATTTATTCGTTTATTTATTTATCCTTTTATATTTATTCGTTTATTTATTTATTGATTTGTTTGTTTATTCATTCAATGAAATATTCATTCATACATTCTTAAATTTATTTATTTATTTGTTTATTTATTTTTATTTATTCATTTATTTATTTCTTCATTCATTCATTCATTCATTCATTCATTCATTCATTCATTCATCCATTAATTAATTAATTAATTCATTCATTTATTTATTCATTTATTTATTTACTTTTTTATTTATTTATTCATTTATTTATTTACTTTTTAGTTATTTATTTATTTACTTTTTTATTTATTTATTTACTTACTTTTTATTTATTTATTTATTTACTTTTTTATTTATTTATTTACTTTTTTATTTATTTATTCATTTATTTATTCATTTATTCATTCATTCATTCATTCATTCATTCATTCATTCATTCATTCATTCATTCATTCATTCATTCATTCATTCATTCATTCATTCATTCATTCATTCATTCATTCATTCATTCATTCATTCGTTTTACATAAAAGAGGTTAAAGTCATAGGACTTCTCAAAGGCAAACATAAAACATAATAAAACAGAATTAAAATTACAATTGAAGAGTCCACTGCAAGATTGATGGATGTCATTTGGAATACATTTTGTAGGAGAAGCAATTGAAAGTTCGAAATCTCTTCGTCGTCTTGCACAAGAAGTGGGAATTTCATATGGATCTGTTCAACAGGCTATTAAATTATTGCACTCCAAGCCTAAAATAACTGTGGCACATGCTCTTCAGCCAGGTGACCCCGTAGAAAATGAACAAGAAGATAAATCAGAGGAAAGCTTAACTGTGATTTTCCGATCATTACTGGACAATGACTATCAGTGTTAATGCCATATAACTCTCTATGTACATTCTATATGTCTTAAGCTATGCATTGACGGTCTTGGTTCATTTTCGACAGGAAAGTGACATCCATCATTCTTGCAGTGGACTCTTCAATTACCAATGTATAGACATACGTATTTCACCTAACTTGTAGGGACAAAGTAGTAGTGGTGGTAGTGGTGGTGGTGGTGGTGGTGGTGGTCACCGACTTAGCACAGTCGGCTAAGGCGCTTGCCTGCCGATCAAGAGTTGCGGGTTCGATTTCCTTTTGGGCTGATTACCTGCTTGGGTTTTTTCCGGGGGTTTCCCCAACCGTAAGGCAAATGTCAGGTAATCTATGGCGAATCCTCGGCCTCATCTCGCCAAATACCATCTCGCTATCACCAATTCCATCGACAGTAACTAACCTCGTATTTGATATAGCGTCGTTAAATAACCAAATAAAAATGTTACTACTATTACTACTAAGTAGTGATTATGGGGATGTTGATAGGGCTAATAATAATAATAATAATAATAATAATAATAATAATAATAATACTTACTTACAAATGGCCCTTAAGAAACCCGAAGGTTCACTGCCGCCCTCACATAAACCCGCCATCGGTCCCTATCCTGTGCAAGATTAATCCAGTCTCTATCATCATATCCCACCTCCCTCAAATCCATCTTAATATTATCCTCCCATCTACGTCTCGGCCTCCCCAAATGTCTTTTTCCCTCCGGTCTCCCAACTAACACTCTATATGCATTTCTGGATTCGCCCATAATAATAATAATAATAATAATAATAATAATAATAATAATACTATAAAGACTGTTATAAATAAATTGTAATGTAGAATAAAATTGTAGGTAAAACAACATGCTACCTGCTATAACAAACACAAAGGCATGCTTAAACGTCAGGCAATTGAAAAATAAATATTTGAGAAAGACACCAAAGTTCGAAAGCACAAAGCAATGAGCAGACCTGTGTTGACATACGCCGCCGGGACGACAGCTACTACAAACAGTAGGTAAGCCTTGAATGCAGTGAAAATTAGTACGCGAAGAAAAGGAATTGTCTGACATTGCCGTGAGTCGGAATATTGTGGGAACAAAATAACTTCTATAGAAAATGAGCAATTATTTGTAGAAAAAGGAGCAATTGAACAATAAGAAATGCAGTGAAAAATAAATTTCTGAAACAGAAGGTATCAATAATGTTTATTGGGTTGTTTAGTGCCTATCGCGGGTTCAGTCATGGCCGGGATTGATGGGTATTTCGGACGAAAGAATACAAGAGGAATCTGAAGCTATGAATCCTATTTCATATAAAATTGTCGACTTATGAAGGGCACGATATTTAGTCGATTAATGTATAGAGCCGTCAGAATTTATTCTTACCCCATGAAAAATAAAGTATGTCTGATAAAAAGGTGACAGATATAATATAAAAAAACAGCTGACCTCTTTATGCAGCATATATAGGGTGGAAGTGAAATCGGTGGCCGGTCAGATTTTCAGGAGGGTGAGAGTACTGCCAAAAGTTTCAGAAGAAACTTCATTGTCGTTGCAAAATACTCGTGTATGTATCATTTTATTTGATATGAATATTTAATTTGTTATATTATTATATTATATTTATCATTGCACAGAGTAACTGATTACGCAGAGCAACAATGTCCTGACGCCCCGTAAAATATTTCCGCTTCATGTTTTGTTTATAGCGGAACTCAATTTTTCTCAATAATTGCTAAAGAAGTTATCGAGACGCAGATGAACACAGCTTCTCCTTGAAATGAAACCTCCTCCATACAAATTTAAAATAATTATTCTCAATGCATCGCTGTCGAAATTATTCTGTATTAGTTTTTAGAACAATTCTCTTGGCCGTTTTTTCGTTGGACTTTTCAATTCGCCTTTTTGTTTCTGCTTAAGAATTCTACTCAAAAAACTTTCACTAATTTCAGTTGCTTTGATAGTTCTTTCATGAACTTCACTGACGAATATAATAGGTTTACCACACCTTGCATTCATTCATTCATTCATTCATTCATTCATTCATTCATTCATTCATTCATTCATTCATTCATTCATTTATAGTGTTCTGCTCAAGGACAGATCTTTCACTGGAAACCCAGCATTCTCCAGCCTTTTCTATTTTCTGCCTTCCTCTTTGTCTCCTCATATGATCCATATATCTTAATGTCGTCTATCATCTGACATCTTCTGTCCCGAACTCTTCTCCCGTTCACCATTCCTTCCAGTGCATCCTTCAGAAGGCAGTTTCTTCTCAACCAGTGACCTAGCCAATTCCTTTTCCTCTTTCTGATCAGTTTCAACAGCAGTCTTTCTTCACCCACTCTTTCCAACACAGCTTCGTTTCTTATTCTGTCTATACATTTCACACGTTCCAGCCTTCTCCATATCCACATTTCAAATGCTTCTGTTCGCTGCTCTTCACTACGTCGCAATGTCCATGTTTCTGCCACATACAATGCTACACTCCACACAAAGCACTTAACTAGTCTCTTCCTTAATTCTTTCTCCAGATGTCCGCAGAAGATACTCCTTTTTCTATTAAAAGCTTCCTTTGCCATTGCTATCCTCCTTTTGACTTCTTGGCAACAGCTCATGTTACTGATTATAGTACATCCCAAGTATTTGAAGCAGTCCACTTGCTCTGCTGCCTCATTTAGAATTCGCAAGTTTGCCTTCTTTACTTTCCTTCCTATGGCCATGGTCTTCGTCGTCTTGTCATTTATCTTCATTCCATACTGCTCACAGCTGTAATTTAGCTCTAGTAGCATATTCCTTAGTATCATTTCCTCTTCTGCTAACAACGCCATATCATCAGGAAATCTCATACACTTTATTCTTTTCTTCTTCCTCCTACTATCACTCGTCCCATGTTCTGAAAACAGTTCTTCACTAAATCCTGCACGTAGATGATGAATAGCGTAGGTGCTAATGGGCATCCTTGTCGTACTCCTCTCCCTATTTCATTTCCTTCTGACATTTCTTCTTCTATCCTGACTTTCCAATCCACGCCAATTTTCTTCAGGATCCCCATCAGTTTATTCCAATCCACTATGTCAAACACCTTTTCTATGTCCACAAATACTACATACACTTCTTTATTCTCCTCTAGATATTTTTCGCTGATTGTTCGTAGCAGTCCAATTACATCTCTCGTATCTTTTCCCTTTCTGAAGCCTGAACAGACATATTATTTCTGGAAATACTCGTGAACCCGGCACATACGCTCTTTACTTTCGGAACGCATATGGGTCCCTCTGCCACTAATTAGGTCAAATAAGACAAAATAATGAAGAATAAGATAAAAATTACACTTAAGATTTGCATTGTTCACAAGTTCACAAGACCATGATACGCACCAAACTGAATTAAATAGCAAATTGTTTGTAACTGTAGCATCTGTACACGATAGGGACCAAAACTGAAACATCAGTAAATTTTTTCAGCTCTCACTATACCTGTATCAGAAATAGTAACGCGGGGGTTTTCCTGGAATGTGGTCAAGAAGCCTTTTGAGGCTATGGAGAACAACGTAAAGCTGTAGGTTCAGTGTTGGAGATTTAAGGCAAACGGTTCTTGATAAAGAGATTAGAAAAAATTTACGCTTCATTTCTCGCCAAGTTGAATATCGACACTCAATGAATTCTTCAGTTGAAAGCGTCGTTAAATAAAGTAATACCACCACTATATCCACGGTAAATATAGACTATAAGCTTAACGAAAAAAAATACATTATGGAACTTGTTATGTTTCTTTCTAGAACAGGCCTGCAGAACTCGCAAAGTAGGGGAACTATGACGTCAGCCTACTCCACTTCTATTGGGGATGATCGACTTCCGCCCCGAGAATGAATGTTGATGCAGCCGAGCGTAACTAGAACGCCGTGACCGCACAGGTAGAAAAGGTGGGTGGGGTAAAAAAGGGGAGGAAAGCAGTCGCTCTCAAGAGCTGCAGTTCTGGAGGCCTGTTCTAGAACAAAATATGATGACCTGTTACAAAATGGGAAGATGAATTTAACTCATGAGATCGGAACAGATCGCAATGGCCTAAGCCTTTAAAGAAGAAGAAAAAGAAGAAGAAGATAATGATGATGATGATGATGATGATGAAGGTGAAGAAGAAGAAGAAGAAGATAGAATATGGTAAAATTTCGGAGTCACTGAAGCAAAAATTATTTGTGCATAATGATCTCCTGACGAACGTCTGTTCTACAGCCAACACCGTCCCCTCATTTTCTGTTCCCTCCGTGTTCACCTGGACATGACTCTTGCCCTCTTGAATGTCAGTCGCTTACGACACGTCTGGTGGAGCGTAATTAATCAAAATGAAACGCTAAGCGACGAAGAGGATAAAGCTGAGCAGGGACTGTTAAGCTGCTCTATCAATGCAGATGATTACACGAGATATCTAAGGTCATTGGTAGAACGCGATCATCATTTGAAGGGCTCAGAGCCATAGTGGACCAAGCGCCATTTATTAAAAACGGAAAAAGCGAGGATTAAAATTAAGTGAATGCCATAATTTAATGAAGTTTGACATATGATTTAGTTTTAATGTGTATACTTTATATTACTTGCTATATATTTTTATTGAATTATCGTAATAACTTCATTTTAACCCTTGTTTTCTACGGTTTTAGTAAATGGCGCTTGGCCCACTATGGTTCTGAACCCTTCATTTTAAGTCTGATTTTTTTTTCTATATAATTTTCTTCAACTCACTCAAGTAGAATAAATGTTCGATCAGAGTGGTCCTGGTCATTTGTTAGTATAGTATTTACTCGCTGTGTTCGCTGCATTTGTCCTTCGAGTCTCGGCTCGTCATTCTCGTGCGCTTCGAGTCACGCTCGTCATTCTCGAAATAGCATTTGGTCGGCGTGGAAAGACTTCGTAACTTTGAATAACATACATCATTGAAATAAATATTTAAAGGAGATAAAAGACAAAACAGAACAGTATCTTAGTTATCAAAATGTTCTGGTTCTATTATATGATATTACCTATGGTTATATAAATAAAAAAAAAAACATTCTCACATAAATTTGCATTTCTAAGAAACATAAAACATAACGTTAATATCTTTTTACTTGAGATTGCACACTTGATCTTAAACATATGAAAAGAAAATTCCTAATCTTTTAATAAGGGCCTAGTAATTAAATAAAGACTGGGAAACGGATTATTATACACTGAAAGGTAGAGATGTTTCAAATAGGCTACTTGATTGTTTATACATACAGTATATATATGTGAAGTAGATAAAAGTTCAGTCAGGTATATACAACTGTGGCGATTGAATGTTGTTTGACTTCGGGACTTCGGGAGATGATCACTATCGAGTCTCGGAAGACTCGGAAGTCTTTACGTCAAGGACGCGACGTAATACAACATTGTCGTGCGGGTTTTCGGCTTTGCGGGCGCTCTTAGTCTCGCTTTCTCGATCGTTGTTCATCTCTAGTATTTACGTATATTGACGAGCATTTGAGAGCAGTGATCTCAGAGAACTGGGATTGATAGTCTATATAAGCCTATTGTCAATATATACACCTCGTACTTGTAGTCTTTTTTTTAACAAAAACCCAATGTGTGTCTTTGTTCAAGCAATGAATATTATTATTGTTATTATTATTATTATTACTAATTGTTATTGTTATTATTATTAATTTATTATTAATTGCCATAATTGTAATTAATTACCACTGCCACCGGGTATTTACCAACTTGCAGTGTGAATACATACATACATACATACATACATACATACATACATACATACATACATACATACATACATACATACATTGTCACCGTAAATAATTACAAGACACCTTAATTAGTTGTGTGCTAGTGTACTTAATTAGGTTAATAATAATAATAATAATAATAATAATAATAATAATAATAATAATAATAATAATAATAATAATAACAATAATAAAGGTAATAATAATTCTTTATTTATACTGGCAGAGTTAAGGCCATAGGCCTTCTCTTACACTCTACCAGGTCACAAAGTATACAAGCAGTTAAAATTTAACAAAAAGTTAAAGAACAGAATACTAACATATTACAAATAATAATAATAATAATAATAATAATAATAATAATAATAATAATAATAATAATAATAATAATAATAGCATATTAAATCGACACTAAACAACATGAAAATAATACAATAATAGAAAAAAGAAAATAAAATACATTGGAATATAGTTAAAGCAACTCATTTAGTACAAATGGTTAATATGGAAAACGTAAGGTATAATATAACAAAATGGAATGTAATAAAATAATAATAAAAAAAGAAAAGAAATACGAATATTAAATAAATTTCACAATAGAAAAGGTACGATAATAAATTCATCGGCTGATAAAGACAACTTAAAAACAACTTAATTATAATTCAGCTTAAATAATTGCATTGCACCTACATTACTTGTAAATATCTTTATGGTAAGACAGGTATGAAATAATAATATTTATTAATATAATAAGAAATAAAGTATGACAAGAGATTTTTGAATATATTTTAAATCTATTTATCGAATATTATTATCGAAATCTTTCTAAAGTTAATGAGAAATCGCTATAACGATAGAGACAGCAGATAGACAAACGGCATATCCAGGACCAAAGGCCGATGGAAATGCGTAGGCTATACACTCGAAAAATTCAAAGTGGATTAATTCATAACGTGATGCTGTAAGTTGAGAGTTGCCGGGGGCGGAAGTTCCCCGAGTAATAGTTTGTTGGCTGCAGCCTGTAACAGCTTCATTCAACATACATCATCACGGAATATGCCGAAGACGCAATCCTATGTCCTTTTACTGAGAAGCTGTCAGTTTATTGATGTACGGCTGGACCAATTAAAGGGATGGAGGGAGAGAAATGGTAGCTGTGATATGAATTGTGCATGTCTAGGAGTCGTGGTGACATGCGCCTGCCTGTCAAGACTAATTTACACAGAATTTATGATGAGACTGGGGTCAAGGTTGAGTTTCGAGCCATTCCAATTTCCTTGCCTGTTATTGTTCAACGTACTAGGCCTACTGCGCTCAATGCTGTCTTTTGAATTTGATTTTCATTTGAATCTAGAGCCTATCGTACTCTGAACAAATTCTCTTATTTCCTCCAACCGAACCCTTATTTATTTATGTATGTTGAGCAGAATAAGTAATAGAGAGAAGTTATCGATATTGTTAGATATTTTGTCCATGTAAATGTGAACTGTATTACAATTGTTCAAAAATAGCTTCCTATTCTATTGTAAGTAGGTCTACAGGCTGGAAGTGATAGGCTTATAATTGTATAGATTGAAGGGGACAATATTGTATATTATGCAAATCTTGCTTTCAGGTAGGAGCTCCCTGTGAAGCAGGCTTGAATAATTTCAAGGGAAAAAATGTTCCGGGGCCGGGTATCGATCCTGGGACTCTTCGCTTAGCGCAAGAATCCTCTACCGACTGAGCTACCCCGGGAACTATACACGACTCCGTCACAAATTTTCCCTTGAAATTATTCAATACTGTAAATTATTTCTTTTTTTCCGTTGTTAACTCTATTATTTATTTATCAGAGCTTCCTCAAATTAGAGGCTGCTATTAGACAAAGCATACAAAACAATACAAGAACAAAATAGAAGATGAGAGCTAAAAGAGTAAGAAACAAGGCAAACAAATACACAAACAAACAATGGCAGTTTACAGAAGAAAAAAAAATTCAAGTAAAGAATAAATGAAAGCTAAGAAGGAAAAAAAAATGATAATGGTGCGTCAATTTTTTTCCATACACTGAATTAGAGTCCATATACGTGGTTCCGTAAAAGCTTGATTGACTCTTTAATTATGAGGAGGGCCAGTTCGTTCAGAAAAGATTTGTGCAGTCCTAGGATCTTACAGAATTGAGAAGAGAAGTTGGGTATCGTTCCTCTTGCTCCAAACATCAATCCCGTAACACTGATATCGTGAAGTTGGTATTTATCTTTATAATCTATTATTGCTTTATGGTTGTGCTGACTGATGGAGTTACTTGTTAAAAATGTGATGCTGAAACTTGTGTTCAGGTTACTGCCCAGCGACAGTCCTTATATATTGTATTTCATCCTAGTTTAAACAAGGAGCTGAAAGCCCGTTCAATTCCAAACCCTCTCTGTTATCCTGTACTTTCCTAATGGCATATTCTAGAGCAAAGTTAAAAAAAAAAGTAAACGTGGTAGTGCAATCGCCTTGCTTTAGCTCGCAGTGAATTGAAAAAGCATCCGATAGAAAGTAACCTATACGGATTCTGCTGTACGTTTCATTGAGACACATTTTAATTAATCGAACTAATTTCTTGCGAATACCAACTTCAATAAGAATATTGTATAAAGCTTATCTCTTAACCCAGTCATATGTTTTTTTTAATCTATGGACAACTGATGTACTGTACCCTTACACTTCCATTTTTTCTCTAATACCTAGAAGTCAGCTCTGCCAACTTATATATTGCGGATATTTTACTTGAGAGAAGTAAATATAATTAAGAATTCCAATTAAGTAGTCTTGTGTAATCTCAAGCAATAATATTTAATATGGGGCAAATATGTAAATCTACAGTATTTCAAACTTTTAAATGCATTTTTCAAAAAAAATTTAACATTAATATGCTCAGAAATATGACGCTTTAAATGTTGCATTGTGCGACATTTTAACGAATTTTAATATGCAATAATTTAAAAACATGTGGACTTAGTTGGAAATAAAAATATCTAAAATATATTTCGGTACGTATATAAATCCTAGTGTCACAATTCGTAAAATTTATAGATGGGCAGATTCAAGGGAATAGAATATGTAATTACATACAAATCCTAGCTAAACTCATAACTGTATACAAGTCCAATGAATAGCATATTTATATAAAAGTTATCTTAATTTTGAAGTAGGCTTAAGCGGTTTTATTTTTGCCTGCCATTGTAGTTATTAATGAATAAAGTAATAAAAAAGATCTTGCTATCCATTACATGATTACCGCTGCGGTATGCAAGTTCCTATACAGGGCTTTCATTTCAAAACTTCCCAGTCTAAATAACTAATCATTTGAATTGAATTCAATTTAAACAAAAAAAACACGTCAATTTAGATATTGAGGGGGAAATCCGAAACCAGGCTTAATTGCATTTTAGATTTCACCCCTCACCCCCAGCCTCCCCCACATTTCAAAAGACACCTGTATATTTTTATACTTAAATATGAAAGAGCATTCAATTGTTTATACATCTCATTCATTTGTTTTCACATCTTTTGTTTTCTATCGTCGCCTGGCAACCTGGATTGCTGTTATTGTTGATTAGAGGTGAAGAGAACAAAGCTACAAAAACTTATTGAGCATTTCATGTAAGTTGATAGTTGTGTTTGTTTATTAATAGTACATTATGCAACGAGCCTATAATGATAGTAATTAAGAAGCGAGTATGGAAGCTTCTTAATTACCATTATAGGCGAGTTTCATACGACTTTTTATGCTCGACCATATTTCTAACTTGAAATTATTCAGATGTATGCATTTTATTTGTATCTGACAAGATCGGAAGTGACCTTGTTCTAGGTCGTGAATTGTGAGATGTGCGCAGACGCGAAAGTATTGATTTTTTCGGAGGAACAATAATGTCATTGACCTTGATGTAATCCCGTTAGACTTGATATAACCTTGATTATTGAATTCGACATTGGAAAACGAGATGACAAATTGAATTTATTTGAATATTATTTACAATTAACGCTAATTATTATAGTAACAGAACATAACCTTTTGCGACAGTATTGGATTTCCAGCCTCCGTGACTTTTCGCTAATTCTCTTTCGATTGCATATCCGAGAATAATCGATACTTGCGGTTCTATAACGGTACAAAGCTGACTTGTTATTGGCTGAACACCTGTAAGCTGAGTTGTCATTGGCTGAAAACACCTGTACTTTAATGAGTAGGTGTACTTTAATGACATGCATTAAAGAACTGCTACCAGGTGTATAATTACTACATTTCGGCATGATCGAGCATAAATTATTTTAAAATATTGTATACCCTTCAAGATAGAACAGAAATCATCCTTATTGATTAAATTTAGGAAATTATACAAAATAAGCTGTGTTTTCATCCTGCAATCAACTGATAATAACAAAAATACAAGTTTCCAGGCGACGATATAAAACAAAAGCTACGAAAACAAATGAATGAGGTGTATAAACAATTGAATGCTCTTTCATATTTAAGCATAAATATATAGGGGTGCCATTTGAAATTTCAAAGTGGTGGTAGCTGCGGGGTGGGGGTGAAAACTAAAATGCAATTAAGCCTGGTTTCAGACTTCCCCGTCAATATCTAAATTGACGTGTGTTTTGTTTAAATTTAAATAATTATTTAGACTGGGAAGTTTTTAAATGAAAACCCTGTATATAAAATGAGATAGGCCTACTTATTGCGCATCCTTTGGTGTTTAACATTTTGCTGTTTAACTTTTTACTATCTTCATTTTAACACCGACCCTGGTTTTTGTGTGACGCCATTTCCAAGATGGTTGACATATCTCTTAACGTAATTTTAAACTCCATTTATTTTTAAAGAATCTGGAAAACATATCTTGCCTTATCGGGAACTCTGGGTCTGAAATGCATTCGAAAGGAAAAGAGAGAAATACGAGAGCTACATTCAACAAAATGATTACCCTATAAAGAGCCCATTCTCTTGCTAATGGAATATCACTGCGCTGCCACAACTACTAAAGCAAGGGCTGGAAGAACATTAGGAACCGGGAAAACTTTGTAGTAAACACGCCCTTATACATCAACCCCCTACCCTGCCGACTCCTCTTTTCTCTCCACTGGTGTTGGGGTGCCATGACTTGTATGTGACGACATTGTGATGCGGGCTGCAGACCAAGCAAGGAACAGTTTCAATTACATGCTTAATGTGCGTTATTTCATGCATGACGATACCGGTACGTTGCATTTTTAATTGAGGCACTGTACAGTTCATTCTGCGGGAGATAGCCGTTCAGCTTTCTCAGTGCCGCTGAGCAAGTGCCATGTGTTGGAATATGGCTGCAAGTGAATAACATGCTGCACTGGCGTTCAGGGATACTTGACCTAGATATTTTGATCGTGTAAGCGAACTTTCCAACCACGGGATATGTCAAAACCAAAGTTTATATAAATGAACAAACTTTGAAATAGTTCCACTAGTTCTCATCAGGTAGCATTATAGTACAATGACGTTCAAAGATTTCTGACCTACAACTTTTTGATCGTGTAAGAGAACTTTATAACGGCGGGATATATCAAAACTAAAGATTATATAAACGAACAAACTTTGAATTAGATCCACTAGTTCTCATCAAGTGACATTATCGTACACTGACATTCAAAGATATCTGACCTACAATTTTCTGATCGTGTAAGCGAACTTTCTAACCACGGAATATGTCAAAACCAAAAATTATATAAATGAGCAAATTTTGAATTAGTTGCACTAGTTGTCATCAGGTGACATTATCGTACACCGTACATTGACGTTCAAAGATATCTGACCTACAATTTTCTGATCGTGTAAGCGAACTTTCTAACCACAGATTATGTCAAAACCAAAAATTATATAAATGAACAAACTATGAATTAGTTTCACTAGTTCTCATCGGGTGACATTATCGCACACTGACGTTGAAAGATTTCTGACCTACAAATTTTTGATCGTGTAAACGAACTTTCTAAACCACGGGATACATTAAAAACAAAGATTATATAAATGAATAAACTTTGAATTAGTCGCACTAGTTCTCATTAGGTGACATATCGTACACTGACGTTGAAAGATTTCTGACCGACAAATTTTTGATCGTGTAAACGAACTTCCTAAACTACGGGATAAATTAAAAACAAAGATTATATAAATGAATAAACTTTGAATTAGTAGCACTAGTTCTCATCACGTGCACGTACACTGACGTTCAAAGATTTTTTTATCGTGTAAGCGAATTTTCTAACCACGGGATATGTCAAAACCAAAGATTATATAAAAAATGAACAAACTTTGAATTAATTCCACTAGTTCTCATCACGTAACATGTTACTTTGACGTTCAAAGATTTCTGACATACAATTTTTTGATCGTGTAAGCGAACTTATAACCACCGGATATGTGAAAACTAAAGATTATATAAACGAACAAACTTTGAATTAGTTCCATTAGTTCTCATCAGGTGACATCATACACTGACTTTCAAAGAATTCTGTCCTACAATTTTTTTTATCGTGTAAGCGAACTTTCTAACCACGGGCTGTCATAACCAAAGATATAACAAATTGACAATCTTTGAAGTAGTTCCCTAGTTCTCAATAGAGCAAGTGAACAGCTTCAAAACTTGAGATGTAGGCCTACTATAAGCAGTAATATGAGCTGCAGCCAGGAAGTCAAAAGGGGGATAGCAATGGCAAAGGAAGCTTTTCATAGGAAAAGGAGCATCTACTGTGGACCTCTGCAAACTAAGGAAGAGACTAGTGAAGTGCTTTGTATGGAGTGTGGTATTGTATGGGGCAGAAACATGGACATTACAACAAAATGAAGAGAAACGACTAGAAGCATTTGAAATGTGGATATGGAGAAGAATGTAGCGAATGAAGTGGACAGACAGATTAAGAAATGAAGTTGTGTTGGGAAGAGTGGGTGAAGAAAGAATGATGCTGAAACTGATCAGGAAGAGAAGAAGGAATTGGTTGGGTCACTGTCTGAGAAGAAACTAACTATTATAGGATGCAGTGGAAGGAATGGTGAACGGAAGAAGAGTTCGAGGCAGAAGAAGATATCAGATGATAGACGACAATTAGATATGTGGATCATATGCGGAGACAGAAAGGCAAAAAATGGGAAATATTGGGGAATGCTGGGTTTGCACTGGAAGACGTGCCCATGAACAGAACACTTATGTATGTGTGTATGTATACTCTACATATTGTTCATATGTATGTTATAGTATATACATATTTCTCATATAATAATTACTGACGTAAAGAGTTGGTATAAGTAAGAAGGGATTGGGAGTATTTCAAGAAGTGCAATATGTCGTATGCATCTCCATTGCTTTATTCTGTCGTTATGGACTCCAGTTATACTAGCGAAATCATGGGTAAGGGGCACATTAGGGACATGTAGAGGACAGTTCGTCCTATTGGCGACATATACCTTGCAGTCCTAATGTCGAAAATGGAACAAGCGTCGGCGATAGCGTGTTTTCAAGTTTGTTGTAGCTTATTTATTTTACATACTGTTGGAAACACTGAATGTTTGCTACTCCATCTATTCGTACAAGTTTATTTATAAAGCCACACTTACACAGATAAATTATCAATCACTATCGATTAGGAGGGCCAAGAATGTTTTAAAGCCTATGTACCTATACAATATACAGGGTGTTTCATAAATACGGGGCATAATTTCAGGTATGTATTTCCCACATGTAGACAATCAAAATAGTTCATTACAACATGTGTCCGGAAATGCTTTATTTCCGAGTTATGGCCTTCACAACATTGAAATTCACCGGAACGTTTTTCTTTCCGCAGGTCGTTGCCTTCAAAGGAGACATTAAGAGGGCACTCTGACAGTTCATTCCGAGGCGAAGGTTACATTCAGTGTTGTGTAGGCGTTAGACTGTGCGACATGTATTCAAATCAAGAGCTGGCAGAGATACACTTCATGTACGGTAAGGCCGACGGCAATGCTGCGCTGGCTCGTCGTTTGTACCAGGAGAGGTACCCACAGCGACAATGTCCAGATCGGAAGACATTTGTACGTCTCCATTACCGTCTGTGCGAGTATGGAAAATTTAACTCTCCAGGTTTGGGAAGGGGACGACCAAGATCTACAACTCCAGAAGTACAGGAGGAGATTCTGGAGGCTGTGAACATGACTCCTTCTATCAGCATACGAAGGGTAGCGTTGCAAGTCAATGTTCCTCGTACGACTGTCTGGAGACTGTTGAAAGAGTATCAATTGCATCCTTATCATTTGCAACGTGTACAGGCCCTGTCACCAGCAGATTACCCTGCACGAGTTAGGTTCTGTCAGTGGTTCTTGCAGCAGTGTGGTGTAAATCCGAACTTACCTGCCTTAGTATTATTTACAGATGAAGCACAGTTCACACGAGATGGCATAACAAATTTCCACAATCAGCATGTATGGGCGTATGAAAACCCACGTGCAACTGTTCCATCTCATCACCAGGTGCGGTTCTCCCTCAACATGTGGGCCGGTATCATTGGTGATCGATTAGCTGGACCCCATGTATTTGTAAACAGACTTACGGGGCAGGCGTACACAAACTTCCTGGAAAACACCATACCTCATATTTTAGAAGACACTCCACTGATTAATCGTCAACACATTCACTTCTTGCATGATAGCGCTCCTGCACACTTCAGTCGTACGACTCGCCGGTACTTGGATCGAAGGTTTCCTGATCGATGGATAGGTAGAGGTGGCCCAATTGCTTGGCCTCCACGCTCACCTGATCTGAACCCTCTCGATTTCTATTTGTGGGGCCATTTAAAATCATTGGTTTATTCGTCTCCGGTGCCTGATTTGGAATCCCTTCGGAATCGAATTGTGGCATGTTCTGAGGACATACGCAATACTCCTGGAGTTTGGGATCGTGTTCGCAGGTCAATGAGACATCGATGTGAGGTCTGTATTCAAGCAGGAGGTGGACATTTTGAACATCTTCCGTAATGACAACGGCCGGCGGAAAGAAAAACGTTCCGGTGGATTTCAATGTTGTGAAGGCCATAACTCGGAAATGAAGCATTTCCGGACACATGTTGTAATGAACTATTTTGATTGTCTACATGTGGGAAATACATACCTGAAATTATGCCCCGTATTTTTGAAAAACCCTGTATATAGCTTTACATTGAATCCACGATCATGGAAAGAATGAAGTTATTTATTTGACAAAAAAGTTCGGTATTTTTCAAAGATTATCCTAGAGTCTTATTGATTTTATGTTATACACGTTTCATGGTGAATTATGCAAAAATAGATTGAGTAAGGAGGGATGTTACAATGTGTGCGTTCAAATATCGTGTAAATAATAAACGCTAACATAGTCCTGGAAAGATAAGACAAATAGTTGATAAATCACAGCTACCCAAATTGATGTATACACTTTTTGAAATACTACTATAGGGTATTAGCGTATTACTTTTTTGCACGATTGTGTTTTTTTGCTACATTTACAGCTGTTCTGTTAGGCCTTGAAAGTTAGAATTCCCACACAGAAACTTGTTGCTAAGGAAACAATTCTTCAAAACCCAAAACTATAGTATACTGAAATAGACCCATTATAACGTAGTTTTGCGAAGGCTTTGAAATAATATTGCTCTAAATTTTCAATGCAAAATATATTGTACTTTCAAATTTAAAAAATACGATCGTGCAAAAGAATTGTTGTGCAATACACATCTGTGAAGTGCATTATAAAGCTGTTTTAGAAAAATATTGATCTAGGATTATTGCCACACAAGTGAATCCCATATTAGGTAACTTTACTTTCGAATAGCATTACATAAACAGATTTATCATAGGTAACGAAAAGACATTCTACGATATTCCTTTTGTATTTAGTAAAATTTGTTTATAATGTGGAGAGATTTAAAAGTGGCAAAAATCTTATGAGGACACTATATATTTATTAAACTATGCAACTATGTATTTGAAGACTGAAAACAGGGTAAATCTTAATTTATGTTCCTCATATGTAGCTATTTGTAAGACCGTAAGTTGATGTCTTGTTAATTGTAAGCAAATGCTATAAAGTTTTGAGCCTATATAACCACGAAATTGAAGCTTATTATAATGTATGTTGTAATCAACTGACTGTATTCGTAATCGGATGTAATTGGCTACAATGAAACACTCTAACTGGATTACTAACCGCAATACCCTAATCGAATGAAAATGAAATTAATGACCCAATGCACATGCGTGAATTTCTCTCGTAATCGAGGTAGTGAATAATAATATAATGTACCTGCAAGGGGCATACAAAAGTTGACAATGCAATCATGCGTACGATCTGACTACTGTGTGATTAAGTTCAGGACATCTTTAAAGTTGTTCACTGAACTTGTCTATTTTCTGAAAACTGAAAGAAATATATACTTAGTATTATTTGCTAACAGTTATGGACTTGTACAATTCTGACATAATCTACGAATTCAAACCCATATAATTATAAATTACACAGAAATCCTTCGGGAATGTGCATGATATGAGAAAGATGTAAAATAAGTTTCTTTTAATACCAACCTCATTTCATAATTCCGCATACTTTGTTAGCAATAATTAATTAAAATGTGAGAGGAATTAATATTAGAGGAGGAAAATTCGCCCCGGCGCCGGGGATCGAACCCGGGTCCTTGGTTCTACTTATCAAGCGCTCTCACCATTGAGCTACGCCGAAGTCCAATCCACAGCACCGGATTGAACTCCCCTCCTCCAGTGTTTTTCCCTTTGTGGCCTGACTCCAAGTTGGCCATGTATGTTGACATTTTATTAAGTCAACTGTCAATGTACAAGGAGAGCGCACTCAGTTGAGTGACTTGATGGCCGGGATTCCACAGTAATGTGTACGGTAATCTGTATAGAAATATTTACTGTTACTAGAAGAATTTACTAAAGATTCTTTTTTTTTTTTTTTTTTTTTTTTTTTTTGGTCCTACAGAATATATCTGTTATGATAATATTAATTGCTACCATAACAGACCAAAGAATAATAATCTTTAGTAAAATGTGGGCGGTTTGAAGGCCTGTATATTAATTTATTAATAGGTCAGAGAACAGTTAGTATTGCTGCAAATGACATCATCAAGAGTACACAGTTAAGACGTTACATTTGCGTCACTCTTCAAATTCATTGATTAATTCAAGTTTTCTGTCCAAGAGCAGGTCTTTCATTGCAAACCAGCGTTTTCCAATCCTTCCTATTTTCTGCCTTTCTCTCATTCCATATAACTTAAAGCCGTCTTACTTATTTTTAGAGAACCCGGAGGTTCATTGCCGCCCTCACATAAGCCCGCCATCGGTCCCTATCCTGAGCAAGATTAATCCAGTCCCTACCATCATATCCCATCTCCCTCAAATCCATTTTAATATTATCCTCCCATCTACATCTCGGTCTCCCGAAAGATATTTTTCCCTCCGGCCTCCCAATTAACACTAAATGCATTTTTGGATTCGCCCATACGTGCTACATGCCCTGCCCATCTCAAACGTCTGTATTTAATGTTCCTAATTATTTAAAGAAATAAATATCAAAGCTCCTTCAATAACTGTCTATTCAAATACAAAATATTACATAGGTTACATGAACGTATTTTTGACTAGCGCTAATACATAAAAGTATTTGGAGTTAAAGCCTGCAGAAACATGTATGCAGCTTATAAATCAAAATTTGTCTAAAAAATTGAAGTCTGCAAAACTTACGCAGCTTAAAATTGAGACACAGACAGTTAAAAGAATAACAAATTAAAATATTGTTTTGCAAATACTTTTATGTATTAATTTTGAGACCTCATGAAGGTTTAACTGTCATATATATATTCGACTGTTATAAGTCAAATTTTACTTTTTCTCATCATTGTAATTTTTTTTTATATTCTCACGTCATGTACCTTAATATATTTCGATGTTACTTGTCCATTTACGTCTTCACATAAAAACCTTAATATCACGCAAGTCTGACCTGAAGATGCTATTCTAATAGCGAAAGCGCTAGTCAAAGGTACGTTCATGTAACCTAATGTAATATTTTGTATTGAAGGACCTTTGATATTTATTTCTTTAAATTTGTTAACTTGTCGGACCAACATGCCTTTCAAATTTCCTAATTATGTCAGGTGAAGAATGCAATGCGTGCAGTTCTGCGTTGATTACTTCTGTGGTGAGTCGCAGAGCATAATCATTCTCCCATTAGCTTTTATTTTTCAAACAAACATAATTAAAATCAATTTATAATACAGTGATAAATGTCATCAATTCTTGTTGTGTCAAGTTTTTTGTGTTATGTCGATGAAAATTAGCATAAATTAATTGACGATGTTGGATTGAACAAACTACAACATGCTACAAAATTTCATTCATCTAGTTATTGATAATGAATGGCATTATTTGTCAATATATCGCACCGTTTTTGTAGTAAACTAATACTCTCTAATTCTTAAGATTATGCCATACGTAATCAGTAGTATTTCTGTTAAATGTATGAACTTAAAAAGGTATTTACGAGTAAATCTGTTGGGACCGGACCTTCCTCTTCTAGAAAAAGAATTTACCACGCCGCGATCTCTCAAAGATTGGGAACCACTGCTATAGATCTTCTGCCACGAGGTATATAATGCAGAATTTGTCTTGGGATTCTCGTTCGATTCGTTATATTAACGTGTATTGGTCAATGGGTCGGAGTTACGCAATAAGAGACCAAGCGCCAAAAACCTGTTTCGAGATATTGGCCATTGAAATAAATGTTTGTTTTTTATAAAACATTTTATCCAAGAAGTATTATAACATTCATACTATTACAAAAAATAGCACAAATAATATCAGAAAAGGCTAACCGATTTTTGCTAAGAGACAAGCAGTTGAATTAATAGTTCAAAGCAAAATAAATAAATGAATTTTATGCAATAAACGAATTTTTGCTTATAAATAGCAGCAAAATTCATATATCGCATTTTTTTTTATCTTTTCCGAGTTAAATTAGCCTGCCATCAACACATTTGTGCAAATATTTCTCCTTTTTTTTTTTTTTTTTTTTTTCCAAATTGTCGGTTGGTCTATTATTGCGTAACTCCGTCCAGTTCCTTCATTAAGTCATTTTTCCTAAGCGATACCGGTATTTTTAAAGTGAAGATACCATCAATACTGGACTGCCCTTTATAAATCCATGAAACTTTACCACATGTGCTTGGGAGTTGCCCACAGGGAGAAGTACTCAGAATAAAACGTCACAACACCATACGTTCTATGATCGCAGATGCACTTCGATACAAAAATCTAGACGTTCACGAGGAAATTCATTGTATTGCTGATGGTCGAAGCAATCGTAGGATCTATATCATAGCTGTAAATAGGAATAAACAGACAGCCGAAATAATTGATCCTACCATCAGATTTGAAATCTCAGCCACTCAACCATCTGAAGTGAACGAAGAGAAAAAGAAAATCTATGAGCTCACGATTCAGTACCTATTGGCGAAATATAACCTAGAAAAAATCACAGTTACCGGTCTTTTCTTCGGAGCGAGAGGCACCATCGCGAAAGCCTTTGTAAAGTGGAGGGAAAAATACAAGCGGACGAGAGATCTTCAAGATGCCATCGTCACCACCATAATAAAATTTTCTGTAGCGATATTTCGTAAGCATCTTTGTGGCGTACATTCAATTTAAATTACACTTGGTTCTATTTTTTTTCTTATGTCTTATTCACTTTTGTCTGAAACCTGTATATATAATTTTTCATTTCAAATTTTATTGTGAGCTATTCTGTGTCGCAGGGCAAACCCAAAATATTGGGTCAGACTACTAAATTAAATGCTTCCTGAATGGGATATAATATCAGATCCGTTACCTATGCTCTTCAAGGAAAGGAGAAATATATTAATATATGTAGTCTGTATAATGCAGAAGAATCTAATGTTAAGAAAGAAAGGAGTTCAGTGCGTATTTTCCATTAGGTATCACTATTTTCGTCATCTATTTTACTGATATATATCAGCATGCTATCGTTTCTGACATTTTAGTTCTAAAATTCTCTACGATAAAAAGGCACACACATATCAAGAATGCTTTCAAGCCTTCACTTTACTAAAAGCCAATAACACTCACGTCGTGTGCGAAATAAAGGGGTGTCATGTCCACGCGCTCAGAATATATGCCGTTTTACAACTAAATTGTTTTTTAGAGTATTCAGAACAATGAGCAGGTACGAGGTGATGAAAGAATAAAGAACTTCTCTTTAAAGTTTTTCCTTTCAAGTGAGCTGAAAAGTGAAGTGAGACCACATTAAAACACGTCACCTCCTATTTGATGTCCGTAAAATAGTATGTACGATACCGCTCTCGAGTTCCCTCCTTTTCTCTCTGGTTATTTCAATAATACTATTGTTCTGAAGAATATTGCCTCTTAGAAAGAAACTGCGTGGACAGGATGAACATTTCCACTGCACAATACACGCATTTGTTTTCGCCGCCAATCAGTCCTTAAGAAAACGCAAATAAAGATTTCGTTTCTTTTTGTGAATTTTATACCGTAGCCAAGAGCTAGCTATACGTCTGCTGTTTGGTTTCTACACCTGTCATCTCTTCACCAACTTAGCAGTAATGAAAAGGCGATTTTCCTTTCTAGTTCGTATTACAGAATTGAATGTTTAGACCAGTGGTTCCCAAACTTTTTGAAGGTACGACCCACTTTTGGGTCAGAATTTGTTTGCGACCCCCCCCCCCCCCCATTGACATACCAGTAATTAACCCCCATTCAAAAAATACAAATGCCTGTAATATCGTAAACAACGATAATAATTTTACTCAAAACCAGCAGGTACAACCCAACTTCTAATGTGTCGATACCTGCAATACGAGAAATATAATATGAAAACTTATTTCTTTGCACGATCGTGTTTTTTTTTTTTTTTGCTGTATTTACAGCTTAGGCCTCTTGTTGTTAGGCCTTGAAAGTTAGAATTCCTATACAGAAACTTGTTACTAGGAAACCATTCTTCATAGCATAAAATTATACCACAGTCTAGTATATACAGTCACGAAGCTTGAGTAGTTGAGGGTACTAGGAACAATAGACTGTGCAGGTACCATTTCGCATTCAGCGTATTCCGAATCTCACCGGTCCGGTGGCATCAATGACGTCACGTTGCAGCGAAATAAGGAACAAAACTGCTGGAAGGATCGATGGCTGTCATGGCGACTGTACAAGTTGCTGTCTGTGCTACGCTAGCAAAATTTTGAAAAATTTTCGTACTCCCATCTCCTTTAAAGAAAAGATAGCATAAACAATTTATTCCTTGATCCGGTAGTAATAACGGGTTCGTTGACATGTTCGCGCATAAGCCATTAACATATTGTTTTTACGTTGTGCTCATTACAAACAATACAGCAGAACTAAAGCAGAACACACCGCCATGACACAACAGTGCACGATGTTATTCGTCTGCTAATTCCCGCCCTTTACAAGAACCAATCAGATCACTGATGGCGGCTGATGGAGACTGCCACCACCTCTGCAAGTTGATGGCACCGGTGCGACACCGGTGGAGCATCAATGACGTCATCGGTGGTATTCGGAACACCGTGATGCCATCGGATTGCTCACCGGTGAGATTCGGAATACGCTCTACGTCTGTGATGAGGCGATAGTAGCGATCCTAGTGGTTAGCAACTATCTATGGGTGCATATTCCTATGTATTGAGCTTCGTGACTGTATATACTAGACTGTGATTATACTGAAATAGTCATTATATTGCACATGCAGTTTTGCGAAGGCTTTGGAATAATATTGCTCTAAAATCCATCGTTTTTGAGGCTCTCCCAACGACCTTTTTCCTGTTGGATTATAATTCAGGATTGCTTTTGGTATTCTGTTGTTTTGACATTCGATTTACATGTTGGAGCCAATTGCTTTGATGTCGATGTGTATGGTCCAGAACAGGTAGCCTATTATTTGGAGCTAGTTCAAGCCATCTTCATTTCTTTTCCTCTTCCATTTTGTATAACCTGCTGTACGAATTTCATTTCACTCATAGTAATGCGATTTTCATTACGTCTCCGAAGAGTCCAGGCCTCACTGCCATAACATAGCCTAGATCATGACTCGTGTAATAGTCAATTAAATCCAATTCGAGTTTTGATTTTCTCTAGATAAATCAAAACCTCTAGTGAGATTACTGTAGATAAAAATTCTCGGTCTAATAATAATAGATATCAGCATATTGAAGCAAGTAATTCTTAATATCACAATAACGTAAAGTGGGGCTATTTGACCACCGCAGGGTTATTTGTACACAACGTGGCATTATTGGGAAATTATATATATATATATATATATATATATATATATATATATATATATATTCACAAAGACAATACACTTCTGAAGACTTCTGCCATATATTACGGGGTAACATGATCACCTAACAAGCATACCAAGCGTTTTATGCCTAAAACAGTTATGTCCAAGTAACCTCAAAACCGGGGCTATTTGGACACATAATACTTTTTTTGTCTAAGTTTGTGAAAGGTATTTTCCAATTTTTATACCAGCTATGTAATCTTGTAGGCCAAGTAGGTGCAGTGTATATTTTTTTAATCGCCCTAATATAAAAGTCCCATTCTTTACTTCGAAAAGTCCACACCTGTGGAGTAACGGTCAGCGCGTCTGGCTGCGAAACCAGGTGGCCCGGGTTCGAATCCCGGTTGGGGCAAGTTACCTGGTTGAGGTTTTTTCCGGGGTTTTCCCTCAACCCAATACGAGCAAATGCTGGGTAACTTTCGGTGCTGGACCCCGGACTCATTTCACCGGCATTATCAACTTCATATCATTCAGACGCTAAATAACCTAGATGTTGATACAGAGTCGTAAAATAACCCAATAAAATAAATAAATAAAAGCTGTCCAAGTAGCCCCACTTTACGGTATGTTTCGCCGTTGAAATGTCACCACAAACCAACAAAACCTAACGGCAAACGGGGTTTATGTGCACGTGAATTGAACTGTTAAATGCAGACGAGAATTATTAAATTATTGTAACTCGTTATTTCATTAAAGATGTTGATACAGCGTCGTAAAAAACCCAATAAAATAAAAAATAAATACTTCGAAAAGTGTGCTAAAAAGCTGTTCAAGTAGCCCCACTTTACGGTATGTTTCGCCGTTGAAATGTCACCACAAACCAACAATACTTAACGGCAAACGGGGTTTATGTGCACGTGAATTGAACTGTTAAATGTAGACGAGAATTATTAAATTATTGTAACTCGTTATTTCATTAAAGATGTTGATACAGCGTCGTAAAAAACCAATAAAATAAAAAATAAATACTTTGAAAAGTGTGCTAAAAAGCTGTCCAAGTAGCCCCACTTTACGGTATCTTTCGCCGTTGAAATGTCACCACAAACCAACAATACTTAACGGCAAACGGGGTTTATGTGCACGTGAATTGAACTGTTAAATGTAGACGAGAATTATTAAATTATTGTAACTCGTTATTTCATTAAAGATGTTGATACAGCGTCGTAAAAAACCCAATAAAATAAAAAATAAATACTTCGAAAAGTATGCTAAAAAGCTGTCCAAGTAGCCCCACTTTACAGTATGTTTCCCCGTTGAAATGTCACCACAAACCAACAAAACCTAACGGCAAACGGGGTTTATGTGCACGTGAATTGAACTGTTAAATGCAGACGAGAATTATTAAATTATTGTAACTCGTTATTTCATTAAAGTCCGCACTTACCACATGAAACTAAAACTGCGTGCGAGGCATAGAAGTGTTTTTTGCGCGACCTCAGTCTAATGGGCCGTTAACATATCAGCATAACATTGGAGCGTTGCACGTGCTAAATACTGTGATGGTAGCTTCGACACAAAACCTTAATATCATATTGATGAGACGCGCCTCCGCGCCGCTGTGTAATGAGCGCAACATGTCACACGAAATGACGTCATTAGTTCGTTACATGTTCCCTTGATGGCAGCCGAGCCGACGATAGGGATGCAGATGCTGAGACGGGAAATGACGAGGCACTAGTGATTTTTTTTTTTTTTTTGGTTTGGGGGGACGGCGGAAGGGGTGGATGTTGTTCAAATTTAATCTTTAGACCATTAACGCTTGTGTTATAACACTTATTAATAACCAACTATATATATCTGAGCGGCGCGGGGTCGTAACTCTGTATAGTGTGGGAAACGTTTTAAATTGATTCTATTTTTTGTTGCATTTTTTTAATGTTGACTCCATCACCTGCAGCATGCATGACGTCATCTTTTATTAATGAATTTGTCCCCTCGGTTAAAAGTGAACTATCCAGTGGAATTATCCACGATTCATTCTATGCGAGAATGGCAGCAGATGCAGAACTTTCGCCACGCTCTTTAATGACTTTGATTGTCTAAATAAGTGTTTAGTAGGTGAACCGTGGATCACCATCGGTAACATGTGGAGTAGTCCGTACATGTAATGGGGACTGTGAATGAAGTAGTAAACTAACGAGATAATAAGTGAATTAATTATTGATAAGTATATACTGTAAATGGAATGAAGTATGTATGGAAATACGAGAGAAAATTCCTCTTAGTATCCGCAAACATTTATTTCTTTATGTCTCTAATATCAAGATAGGAATAGTGATAAGGGAATTCTTACAAAAGAGCTATATTTTCCAACGGTCTATGATCGTAATAAATGTAAAGTAATAACGCCAAATTTCGTACTGACACAGTTTTTGACTGGGCATGGAAAATTCTAGGAATACTTAAATAGATTCCATATTAAAGACGATGCAACTTGCATTTGTGGGGAGGAATCTCAAGATGTCAAACATGTATTATATGATTGTGTAATCTTTTGCCGTGAAAGATACGAGCTTGAGTTGTTACTGAACACTTTAAATTATACATTTACCAAACCGTTAACCAATATACTAACCGACTCCAAATTATATAAGTATTTCATGTCCTTCTTGAATAGAGTATTCGTGAAACTGTAAAATGTTAAATTATTCCGGGGGAAAAAAATCGTATTAGTTCTAATCAACTATAATGAAACTGTAAGTCTTCAATTTCGCATACTATAATATTGTACTATTGGTTTTAATTTTTATTTTAATTAGGCATTTGATTTCTAATTTTGAGCCATTTCTTGTAATACCTGATTATTGCCAATTGTTGTTACTAAATAATGTATTTAATTCGTAAATTTTAAGCCATCTCTTAGTATAGCTATTTATTGCTTCTAAAATAACATGTTTAATAGCTATTTTATATATATATTTCTTTCTATAACCATTAGATATAAATATAGAGACATGGCTTGAGGCTTTATGAAAGATCCATTCTTTCATTAAGGTGCATTCTTGTACATAATTCATGTGAATTGTAACCTTGACCACAATTTTGTATTATAATTTTATTCTTGTTTATTGCTTATAAAATATGTATTTTGATGTCAACTATAACCCTAATATACCTCAGGGTGAAATAGGGTTTATTAAATTGGATAATAATAAAAAAATATCAAGATAGGAATTAAATGGGGGAGTAGTGAGGGAGCTTAGTGTCCAGAGTAATGGGGTGGTAGAAAAGGGAAAATTTGGTAGAATGAAAATTACGTTTATAAAAAAGAGGAGCCTTCATGATTTTGTATTAAGAGTAAAAGTGAACAGTGTAAACAGAACAGAGAAACAGAAAGAGACTAGAAAATGTAAACAGTGAAAAAAAATGTATGGTCAGTGAACTAAGAGAAGAATAATGAATTTTTAGTGTAAATGATAATTATGTATAGTTGGATCAGCTTACTTAATACCATAAGGGTGAAACCTAACCATTTTCCCCCATTATTACATATGTTAGTGGATTATAGTGATTTTCTAGTTTGGTAGGTTGAATTTTCTTTTGTCAACTTCGTTTCGAATTTCGGTACTGAAAAATATTACAACTGATAGTGATTTTCTGATGTTGTGTTGGCAGCAGTGACGGCACTTGTCGGTAGTGCGAATTTTGAAAATTCAAAATGTTCTAGATTTCTGACACGATTATTGAAATGTGGTAAAATTTGAGCACAGTAATAATTAATTAATATCATTATTAATATTAATATATAATAGTTATTTGTGTGTTGTGTTGCGTTACGTTGTGGTTACAATTCAAAATTATGGTCAGATAAGTGTAGGTAAATAAATATAATATACTTGATATGATACATGCGCTTGGGTGATCGATAGAAATTCCATTTCACATTTTAATGAATTTCTTTCGTGTTTAGATTTGTATTACAATAATGTCAAAGAGAGGAAAAATCATGGCAGCGACTCCTTCAAGAAAGAAGGCGTGTGCCATTCATAATACGTTTCAGGAATCTATAGTTCATATGTAAAATTAACTGAAGAAAGAAGATAATGAAGAAGGAATTATGCGCACGGAGACAGCAATCAACTGTAATAGCAAAATTATTAGGAGTAAGAAGTATTCTTTAGCATAACATTTCAAAGGGACATTTGGTTTTGGAGTTTGTACTAATCATTTCACGTGATGAAACAAAATACATTTTTACGTTAGGTCTCGTGGATCGTAAAATAGTCTGTCAAACCGAAGCAATGAATTTCATGTTATCAGACAAAATACATTTTAGTATTAGAGCACACTATTCCTAATCACTAACATAATGTGCAAGAGGTCCAGGAGGAAAATAGCTATACCTACTCTTTCACAAAGTATTGAACCATTTAGAAAACGCCTCCCAACATAAAGATGAGATGTGGTAAATAAGCTGAGAGCTCCTGAGTTCGATTCCCGGTGCCATAACGAATTTTTCTACAATAATAGGTATAAAATGAAGAGGTTTTGTGGTTATTTTGATCCATTAGGTCTATAATGTAGAAAATATAGAGAAATATTACATAGATTTTCATTGTTCATTCTGCTAATATCTTAAAATGAATTGCATTATCATTTGTATGTATCTTCTCGTGTGCGTTCAACTTCTTGTTTTTGTCTATTTTGTCTTTCGTTTGTTTATATATATATATATGTGAATGCTTAAACACGTTTCATAAGCACATAATACTATTTACAGTTGTCGACACTCATTTTTGTTCCATATTTTGATCGGGATATGAAGTTTTCTTTCGTATTGGTTGACGTTTGTGTAACATTTATTCCATAATTCCACTTATTTTGTTATAGGCTATCTGTGCTTCAAATAAAAAACCAACTCTTCTCATAAAGAACTTGAAATTAATTGACTTTCCTTAATTTACAGATGGGCATGTTCAGTACACAACTCAAAGTCCTAATTCCAGTCAATCCTCAAGCTCAGCCATGTGTAGCAGCAGTGAAGGATTTGTTAAATAGTATTTTGAAATGCTGCACTTGGTGGGGTTGAAATCGCCACTTTTTTCAACGAGGTATTCACTGCGCCTGTATCTGGCTAACTGGTATTGGTTTTCGTTATCACCCGCTTTGAGCCCTGGTTACGACGTGTACATTGGTTTAGTTTCTGGTCTGAAGCTTTCTCAAGCTATATGCTACAGCCATTCTGTTATTGGCGTACTCATCCCTGGACTGAATTTAGCTGTTTTAGGCGTGCTGACATGCAGCGAATTTTACACACAGTATTTTGTGTAGGCCTACTTTGTTTATTTTCTCTCGGTGAATATTCACTTTCACAGAAAGAACTTTAGCCTATTCTTGTCTACCGTTATGGTCCCAATGATACAATTTTGAGATGTAGTTTTCCCGGGGAGTTTTCAAGTTTGGAAATATGAACGCAGAAAAATTAAAATTTGGAAGATTTGGAGGAAAACATATTATTCTGTGCTTCCAATGATTTTTTTACTAACAACATAAATGCACAAATAATTGCTTGAAACACAAATGCTGATTATTATTACTATGGAACTGATTTTTATGTAAATATGTTTACATTTTTTTATGATAAAACTACAAAAATACACGGTGTTTAAAAAATACGGGGCATAATTTCAGGTATGCATTTCCCACATGTAGACAATCAAAATAATTAATTACAACATGTGTCCGGAAGTGCTTCATTTCCGAGTTATGGCCTTCACAACATTGAAATTCATCGGAACGTTTTGCTTTCCGTAGGTCGTTGTCATTACAGAAGATGTTCAAAATGTCCACCTCCTGCTTGAATACAGACCTCACATCGATGTCTCATTGACCTGCGAACACGATCCCAAACTCCAGGAGTATTGCGTATGTCCTCAGAACATGCCACAATTCGATTCCGAAGGGATTCCAAATCAGGCACCGGAGACGAATAAACCAATGATTTTAAATGGCCCCACAAGAAGAAATCGAGAGGGTTCAGATCAGGTGAGCGTGGAGGCCAAGCAATTGGGCCACCTCTACCTATCCCTCGATCAGGAAACCTTCGATCCAAGTACCGGCGAGCCGTACGACTGAAGTGTGCAGGAGTGCCATCATGCAAGAAGTGAATGTGTTGACGATTGATCAGTGGAGTGTCTTCTAAAACATGAGTTATGGTTCCGGTGAATTTCAATGTTGTGAAGGCCATAACTCGGAAATAAAGCATTTCCGGACACATGTTGTAATGAACTATTTTGATTGTCTACATGTGGGAAATACATACCTGAAATTATGCCCGTATTTTTTAAACACCTTGTATATACTATAAAACTATTTTGTTTAAATATGATAAAAACTGCCTACTTAGTTTGAGAAATATGATACTAATCACACTTGAGAATCAGTTGCTAGTAGTTGTTCGAGAATTGCACTGAACAACAAAGGTCATCTCCAAATCACATCACAAAATACATGCCGATTATCTCTGAACAAATACTTATACTGTGAAAACTATTTCCACATCGCAGAACGTCAGACGTACGTATCTAAAGAGAGGAATGTCACAAACATACGCCGTCAATTTCACCTACAAGTCACCCTCCAATACTTGAACAAGTTTACAGATTTTTTATATGCACTCTTTCTCCCGAACACATTCCGATGTTCTTATATTCATCAATATATTCCTAAAGACACGATGTTAAACTCGATTTAATTTTCAGAATTTTAAGAGGCTAATAGACACTTTGAAGAAGTGGAAAAATTCTAATATTTTGAAGCAACAGTAACAAATATACACGACATTCGGAAAGACATTAAACGCAAAATAAATATGGGAAATCCTTGTTATTATTCAGTCGAGAAGCTTTTGTCATCCAGTCTGCTCTCAAAAAAGCTGAAAGTTAGCATTTATAACAGAATTATATTACCGGTTGTTCTGTATGATTGTGAAATTTAGACTGTTACTATGAGAGAGGAACAGAGGTTAAGGATTTTTAGAATAAGGTGCTTAAGAAAATATTTGGAGCTAGGAGGGATGAAGTTACAGGAGAATGGAGAAAGTTACACAACGCAGAACTGCACGCATTGTAGTCTTCATCTGGCATAATAATTAGGAACATTAAATCCAGATGTTTGAGATGGGCAGGGCATGTAGCACGTGTGGGCGAATCCAGAAATGCATATAGAGTGTTAGTTGGGAGGCGGAGGGAAAAGTATTATTATTATTATTATTATTATTATTATTATTATTATTATTATTATTATTATTATTCATTATCGACATTGTCACTTTTGAATGAAGGCTTACGTTACAGATCAAAAGCAGTAAAGTTACAGATGTTTTATCTTGAAATTAACTTGTTGGGAATGAGAAAAAATATGGAAATGAAAAATGAACAAGACACAGACATGTTTACATAAAGGTAATTACGAAGTACAAAAGAAAGACTTTTAACGATCAAAGTTGGGTTTTACGTCAAAGGATCATGATTGTTGACAATTTTGAAAAGTGTAACGTAACACAAAGTCAAATGAGTTGTTACTTAAAAGAGGACATTTTTTGCTCTCTTTGTCCACCAGTATGGTTTGTCACGTTACTGCAGTTTGGCACGCAGCCGAAGGATCCATTGACGTGAAAATTAAATATGAGTAAATAGAAGTGTCGGAGTTTTTTGACGTCAGGCTACAGAAAGTTTAGTTATTAAAATAAATTTCTGTTTGTCTTTAATCATATGCTCATGAAGACTGCACGATTTGATGGCAAAGCTCTCGATTTTATGTTTCAACCAGAAAAAATAATTTCTTCGTACAGTTTACACAGATACATAAACTCAGGCTACTATCAGAGTCTAGTATATACAGTCACGAAGCTCAATACTTAGTAAATATGCATCCATAGATAGTTGCTAGCCACTAGGATCGCTAATATCGCCTCATTACAGACAATGAGAAATGGTACCGGCACAGTCTATTGTTTCTAGCACCCTCACAACTCAAGCTTCGTGACTGTATATACTAGACTGTGCTACTATAGTATACCTGACAATCACGGTGGCTCAGTGCTAGCGCATTGGACTTACAGGCCTGGGGCTGAGGTTCAAATCCAGGGTGATTCACCTTGAATTTATACCTTGTGTTGAACATGCCCGTGGTCCAGAGTAACACAGGAGTTTCCTCCTGGTACTCCGGTTATCTTGTGACATATCAACAATTCCCCATCATCATCATCATCATCATCATCATCCTCATCCATTACAATGTACCTACCGCCTGTGGTGCACTCTGAATAGTCTCTGACGAACTAAGTGGTCTAAGCTTCTCGGCACTAGCGACATCTATGAACAAACTCGTACAGTCGGGGCGAATAAGGGAAATTTAAGAGCCTTGCGATTGGAGAAAAGTAGACTTGTTTTATTGCACGTTTGTGTCCTTGCAAAGAAACCGCTGTACCGTAACATGATAAATTCGTAGTAAAAATAAAAATTGAAGTAATTAGATTGTCATTAGAATGGAAAGTTGATACCGTAGAACCTCTTTGTAACGGAATCCAATAAAGCCAAAAGACTTACATTAATCTTACGCAATTTTTACAGAAAATCACTGATGTGTACTATTGCGTGCACAGGGTGATATCGGAATTTTGCCTTGTTATACCTGAACAAACAAAAAACTGACGATCAGGCCCAGGTTAAAATACCGGTTGGAACAATTTATCTGGTTAAGGGGAGGCAGAGATGACATTTTCGAACAAAACTGAAGAAAAAAATGAAAATTTGATTTTTTCCATTTTTATTATCTTTATTTTCATATTCCGATGTTAGTTTTTGATTTTGTGCCCCTTAAAACTATGAAATTAAAACCAAGATAACTGTATTACTATATTATTCCCATAATAAACTAATACTTATCATTATTTATATACCTTCCCTGAACATATAAATAAAAAGAAATATTGAAAATTTCTTACAATATGGTGCATGGAGCATTTTATATCAAACGATATAAAGTTTTATAAAATTATTAAGATTTACAGAACTATTGTACTTAGAAACTTGAAACTTGGTATGTCCATTACTAATAACATACTTAGTATCCATGATCGATTTCAAACAAATCGGATAAATTTTGTGGATTTTGAAATATTCACCTCTGCCTCTCCTTAAGGTATTTTCCGGGATTTTCCTTCAACACATTAAACACAAATGCTGAGCAACTTTCAACGCTTGACCCTGGATTTATTTCGCTGGCAATTCATTTAATTCAGACGCTAAGTAACCATTGGAGTTGATAAAGCGTCGTAAAATGAACCAATTAAAAAAGTAAAGTATGGAATAGGTAAAGGCATTCGTTTAAAATATTTAAGATGAATACATTCAATAAAATAAATTTGTTATGCTAGGTCAGAGATTAATTCAGAACGCAATGCGAAAAATAGACACTACAAACGGTTAAAATATAATTTTTTCCAAATTGTGTGTATCTGCCTAACAGTTCAAGAATGTGAACAAATTCAAATGACAATAAATTCGATGAGAAAGTTGATTTATTTTTAATTTTCTGTATTTCACTTTTCAATATTTCCATTATATAAAATGAGATACATTTATAAATCGAAGTAATATATACTTCGAAGAAATATAAATAGGATATAAATCTCGCTGAAAATAAAACCTGCAAAGTCGCATTATATTTCCATCTTCCCTTTCCAGGTAGTAAACAATTCCATCAGTTGCCGTGGCAACGTTTAAAGCCAATCACATTTTCTCTGAATATAGGCGCCTGTAAAGTTCCAATCCTGCTGCAAACCTTCCACAGATTTTCGCACTCTTTTCGAGACTTACAAACTCTTTTTGCCTATATGTTCTACCTGCTTTCACTACACAAATGTAACCTCACACGTGTAAGTATTCAAAGCGATAGATGAATTGCAGTATCTTACATTAATAATGTAAAAATTACTCGTAAAATGTTGTATATGAAACGTATTGATATAAATCAAGTAGTGGAATGCCAAACTTTGAAAACATTGCCAGAGGATTTAAGAAAATAGCAATGATTACTTGAAAAGTTTGTACTTACTTACTGGCTTTTAAGGACACCGGAGGTTCATTGCCGTCCTCACATAAGCCCGCCATCGGTCCCTATCCTGAACAAGATTAATCCAGTCTCTATCATCATATCCCACCTCCCTCAAATTCATTTTAATATTATCTTCCCATCTACGTCTCGGCCTCCCCAAAGGTCTTTTTCCTTCCGGCCTCCCAACTAACACTCTATATGCATTTCTGGATTCGCCCATATGTGCTACATGCCCTGCCCATCTCAAACGTCTGGATTTAATGTTCCTAATTATGTCAGGTGAAGAATACAATGCGTGCAGTTCTGCGTTGTGTAACTTTCTCCATTCTCCTGTAACTTCATCCCTCTTAACCTCAACTATTTTCCTAAGCACCTTATTCTTAAACATCCTTAACGTATGTTCCTCTCTCAAAATGAGAGTCCAAGTTTCACAACCATACAGAACAACCGGTAATATAACTGTTTTATAAATTCTAACTTTCAACAGATTAGATGACAAAAGCTTCTCAACCGAATAATAACACACATTTCCGATATTTATTCTGCGTTTAATTTCCTCTCGAGTGTCATTTATATGTGTTACTGTTACTCCAAGATATTTGAATTTTTCCACCTCTTCGAAAGATAAATCTCCAATTTTTATGTTCCCATTTCGTACAAAATTCTGGTCACGAGACAAATCATATACTTTGTCTTTTCGGGATTTACTTCCAAACCTATCGCTTTACTTGCTTCAAGTAAAATTCCCGTGTTTTCCCTAATCGTTTGTGGATTTTCTTCTAACATATTCACGTCATCCGCATAGACAAGAAGCTGATGTAACCCGTTCAATTCCAAATCCTGTCTGTTATCCTAAACTTTCCTAATGGCATATTCTAGTGCAAAGTTAAAAAAGTGAAGGTGATAGTGCATCTCCTTGCTTTAACCCGCAGTGAATTGGAAAGCCAGTAAAAATTTAAGCTAAGAAATGTTCTTCCTACATCACATGACGTTAGAGGGACAAAGTAATAGTAAGAGAAATCAATATGCAAATTCGTAATATTTACATTTTACACCATATATAGGCCTACAAATAATTCATTTATCAAAACCTTTTGAGTTGTAGTGAAAAAAAAAAAAAAACTTAAACAGTATTCTGAGGTTATGAAATGCAAATCTTTTACGAACTTCAAATAAAATTTGTTTAAACTAAGAGAATGTTCTCTCTACAGGGGTATTTTATAATACATTACATTGTTATTTAATGATCCCAAGCGTACCTGCTTGCAATTGTACCCTGCTTATGCATCCACGTGATGTAATAGATATACCAGAAAAAAATACTCGATTCGCTGTACATTTGCTAACGAAAAAGCGCTGCCTGGCCATAAGATATGCCGGGATTCAAACTCCTGTTCTCTTGATGAGTAGTTGTCTATCAATTGAAATTTGTCTGTGAAGGGAATACATCCCCATCTCTCTCTCTCTCTGGGAATGGAATCTAGATGCACCAGATTTATTGCATTTCAACCACAGCAAAGGACACGAGTTAAAATTTCTGCTTTGAATTGGAGGACGTACTTGAGCGAGACAGTAAGAGTAATTGGTTGGCGCCTCGGTTACAATATTAATTGCGATTCGGGGTGATAATGGCGATTGAACTGGCCATGTTGACGAGGTATTATGTGCAGGTTACACCTGCTGCAGTCACGCATGTTGCTTTTGTAGTGGTTGGAATGACACACGTGGGTCTGTAGTGTGCAATTAGCGCCGCTTGTCCTTCTGGCTTCAATCGATAACTGGAGGGAAGTAGCCCAAAGTAATATTTCATTTCCATGAATAATGTAAGTCGTCCGTACTGGAGGCGAACGCCTCTCACACATCAAGCTACATTAAACGGATTAATGGATGAGCTGATTAACGAGAGAAATCATGCGGGAGTTATATAAATAAATTGGGGTGTGTTTCTCCTACAATGCGAAATGCGTTGTTGAAGCACCTTCATGTCAAGTAGCGCTCTCAACACTATTGCATTTTTTTTCTCTCTCTCTTAGTGGTCGATTAATGCTCAGGAAACATTGATGTAATGTAATAATGCCTTTTGTACACGAACTCATTTCTTGTGCATCTCACATTACGTTTTTACTTATAATACTCAGGGCCGATTTCATCAACATGTTACTAATCCACAATTAACTAATTGTAATGTATATATATTATTTTAATGTACCGAAGTACATATGATATTTCTATGCAGAGTTGGAGCTTAATCTGAGACGATTCTGTCAACGCAGAATATCTGCATGGAAATATCATATGTACTTCAGTACATTAAAATAATATATATGATATGCGTAATTCACTTCGTGATTTAAGACGGCGCTTATTCCGTCGGATCCCGGCCAACTAGTCACTCATAACGAGTGCACCTCAGCACATGTGTGGACTTCGGTCCTACGTTCATAGACATCTATGACGTAGTGCAGAGGGCGGCCACTAGAGGGAACCCAAGAGTTGGAGCTTAATCTGAGACGATTCTGTCAGACGCCGGGGTGGTATCCGGTGTGGCTTCGTGGATAAAGCATCAGCACGTAGAGCTGAAAACCCGGGTTCAAATCCCGGCGCCGGAGAGAATTTTTCTCCGTTCCATAACTCTTACATCGTATAATTGTAATGTAGCTCAGATACGGAAGTTAAATCCTATTTAAAAGAGGAGATGGGTGAAATTTCTAACTTCTGTAGTTTTTGAGTTAGTTGATTCATTTTTGGCATACATATTCCACCTACGGGAAGTGCTTACTATCTACTTACATGGTCATTGAGACGGTTATGATTTTTAAATTACAAAAAAGAAGTAATAGTAATCGGAAACACATCAGCATGCCAATTAAATTCATTTTATTTATTTATTTATTTAATAGTTATTCATAGATTTCAAAAAGGCATATGACTCGGTTAAGAGAGAAGTTTTATGTGATATTCTTATTGAATTTGGTATTGCCAAGAAACTAGTTCGATTAATTAAAATGTGTCTCAGTGAAACGTACAGCAGAGCCCGTATAGGTCAGTTTCTGTCAGATGCACTTCCAATGCACTGTGGGCTAAAGCAAGAAGATGCACTATCACCTTTATTTTTTAACTTTGCTCTAGAGTACGCCATTAGGAAAGTCCAGGATAACAGAGAGGCTTTGGAATTGAATGGGTTACATCAGCTGCTTGTCTATGAGGATGACGTGAATATATTAGGAGAAAATACACAAACGATTAGGGAAAATACGGGAATTTTACTTGAAGCAAGTAAAGAAATAGGTTTGGAAGTAAATCTCGAAAGGACAAAGTATATGATTATGTCTCGTGACGAGAATATTGTACGAAATGGAAATATAAAAATTGGAAAATTATCCTTTGAAGAGGTGAAAAATTCAAATATCTGGGATCAACAGTAACAAATATAAATGGTACTCGGGAGGAAATTAAATACAGAAAATATGTAGGAAGTACGTGTTATTATTCGATTGAGAAGCTTTTATCATCCAGTCTGCTGTCAAGAAATCTGAAAGTTAGAATTTATAAAACAGTTATATTACCGGTTCTTTATGGTTGTGAAACTTGGACTCTCACTTTGAGAGAGGAACATAGGTTAAGGGTGTTTGAGAATAAGATGCTTAGGAAAATATTTGAGGCTAAGAGGGATGAAGTTACAGGAGAATGGAGAAAGTTACACAACACAGAACTGCACGCATTGTATTCTTCACCTGACATAATTAGGAACATTATATCCAGACGTTTGAGATGGGCAGGGCATGTAGCACGTATGGGTGAATCCTCCACAAATGCATATAGAGTGTTAGTTTGGAGGCCGGAGGGAAAAAGACCTTTGGGGAGGCCGAGACGTAGATGGGAAGATAATGTTAAAATGGATTTGAGGGAGGTGGTATATGATAATAGAGACTGGATTAATCTTGCTCAGGACAGGGACCAATGGCGGGGTTATGTGAGGGCGGCAATGAACGTCCGGGTTCCTTAAAAGCCAGAAGTAAGTAAGTATTTATTTAAATATACAGAATACAGAATATAATTACAATAGAAATGGAAATATATAATACAACCATTATAAAAAAAGATACAATAATATTGACAAAATTTGAGGACCGAATGAGCAGCGCTCGTATTCGGACGTAGTTCAGATATATTATTAATAGGCCTATAAGAGAATATACAAAGTAAAATAAAATGGGAACTAAAATTAAAATTACAGCTACAGTGAAATTATATAATATAATATATTAATATAAGAGGAATATATAAAATGAAATAAAATAGGAACTAAAATTGAAATTACTGTTGCAATGAAATTATATAATATAATATTAACATAGAGGAGAATAATATCGTACGTGAATAAAGTAGGACAATTTATGAAAAAATATATATTCCAAAATTATAAAATACAAATATAATATAGGCTGATTAATTTATACATATAGGTTATAAATTTATTTAATCAAATTTAAGACATTAACATGTTTCTAATTTTCTTGTTATATTATGTTAGTAGGTTACATGTAAGAAGTTCTGGGTGTAATTTAGCTAAAGAATTATACTAGCGAGGACCAAAATTAATGCTATGCTTTAGACCAGCAGATGTGAAACAGTTTCTACTAATGTTGAATTATTATTTCGTCTTGTGCCATGATTATGTGCCTGTAATATAAACTCATTCATTTAGTGTTCTGCCCAAGGGTAGGTCTTTCACTGCAAACCCAGCTTTCTCCAGTCTTTCCTATTGTCTGCCTTCCTCTTTGTTTCCTCATATGATCCATATATCTTAATGTCGTCTATCATCTGATATCTTCTTCTATCTTATCACCATTCCTTCCAGTGCATTCTTCAGTAGGCAGTTTCTTCTCAACCAGTGACCCAACCAATTCCTTTTCCTCTTCCTGATCAGTTTCAGCACCATTCTTTCTTCACGCACTCTTTCCAACAGTTTCATTTCTTATTCTGTATATCCACTTCACACGCTCCATTCTTCTCCATATCCACATTTCAAATGCTTCTAGTCGCTTCTCTTCACTTCGTCGTAATGTCCATGTTTCTGTCAGGATTAAATTAATGCTATTTTTTACGTCTCTGATAAACTTTGAGCTCATTATCTGTAAGATTGAATACTTCAGATTTAATAGCTTGAAATATTAGATAACTCTGTGCGTAATAACGTGATATACCTATCAACATACGATGTAAATTTGTATAAGCACTAAAATACTTTATAGTGGAACATTATGTAAATTATTTGGAATCATGCTCTGACATATAGAATGGCTTCCACGCAGGCAGATGGTCATTCAAAAATCCTTGTTCATAATCACTTGCAAAGCACCTGTAAACAAGGAATAGGAAATGAAACATTTCACCGTCACTTTGTTCATCTAGTGTATGAGAAAGTAGAAATGTGAGCATATTAAAGTGCTTAAAAGTTGCCGGCTTGGGTCTTCCCCACTGTCAGAGTTGAAGCCATTCATCTTGACTGCCCACACGGAGAGGGTATTACACTGCTTCTGTGTTAATTGGATTAGCTGCTACCCTGCTCTATTTTTTGTGCTGGAACTTCAGTAGAATAATCTTCCTCTCCCACCTTCGCGGCCTGGATTAAGAATGAATGCCCGAGGACCGCGACTAACTATCGAGGTCACTGCAGTCGCTTGTGAACAACAAGAGTTTGTAAACATCATCCTGTATAAAGAGAATGCGTGGACAATAAATTGATGCTCATACTTGAATTTAGTATTCAATTCAATTCAATTTGTTTGGCCATTAGAGATACAGTTTTAGGCTTCGTCAGAATACATTGAAAAAACATATAAATACATTAAAAAACACTAATAATAGAAACAGTAAAATTTAAGTAATACAATGAAAACATGAAATAATTTGAAACTTTTAAATTGAAGAAAACTAACTAAATTGCAATTAAACTTATTTATTAAAATACAATTTCATATAAATTTGTGTTGAAAAACTCAGCAACAGAATAATAATTGTAACTAATCTAAATAACTTTATTTATTAAAAACAATTTCGTGTGAATTTGTGTTAAGAAACTCATCTACAGAGTAGAAAGGATTAATTAAAAGCCAATTATAAAATCTAGCTTTGAAACTATTGGTTGGTAACTTATAATATTGACTGGGAAGCTTATTATATAATTTCATCCCCATGACAGAAAAATTTGTACTAGTTTTATGTAATCTACAGTATGGAATATTAATTTGTTCACTATTTCTAATTTCATGATCATGTATATTGGCTATTAATGAGTAATTGTCTATATTTTGTCGAGTGTAAAGGACTAGGTCGTATATATATATATATATATATATATATATATATATATATATATATATATATATATATATATATTTGTGATTGTTTGAAAAGAGGTCGACAATGTTCAAGATAGTTTGATTGACATAGAATTCTAATGGCTTTCTTTTGCAAAATCAAGACGCTTCCAATTTTGCTACCATTTCCCCAGAAAATTAAGGCATACCTAATTATCGATTGAAAGAACGAAAAGTAGGCACATCTTAAATAATTTAGAGAAACACAAGTCACTAATTTCTTTAATAAATATATAACTCTTGATAATTTTGTGCATATATATTCGATATGTTTTTCCCATGTTAAACTGGAGTATAGTATAGTTTTGTATGTTGTCATTTTTTATTACATGATTTAGGGTAAAAGTTATGTTGATAGTCTTTTCTTGATTAAGCAAAAAGCCATTAGTTTCAAACCATAAAGCCATCTGTGATAGAATATCAATGGTTAGAGCATGTAATTCATTCAGAGTAGAGGTAGAACATAAGAATGTAGTGTCATCAGCATACATAATTGTTATAGCTTTATATGTACCTAACACAACTAAGTTCATTTCTTCACAGTCTTCATCGTAACCATCATAATCATCATCTTTTTTTTTCTAAGAATACTTCGTGGACTATGTCACGTAGTCACATTGTAAATATTCGGCCTCATCTCTCCAAATAGACTGCAATCTCCCTTTTACCGCAAACTGGGGTAAACGTAATCACAAAAAATTAAATCATGATATAATATCTAATTGTGACTAAGAATTATAAAACATATGTACTTAAGAAATTGAGGAAAAAATAATGAATTTTAAAAATACATCAGCGCATCTGCTATCATGATTTAAATCTTTTCTTTTTGTGATCAAGCTCACCCCAGTGCTCAAGATTACTCCAGTTTACGATACAAATTCCAGTGACTTTAAGTAGTTCAGTAATTGAATAATAGACTAAAATATAGCACTAAGTTATTGAATATTTTCCGACTTTTGCACCATCTGTTCCTAGGTTTCCTGATTAGTATATTATTCTACAGGGTGATCCAGAATAAACAATATATTTCGTTTGAATACAAATGATAGCGAGAATAATATTTCGAGGTAGGAAATGTTCACCCAAGCGCAAATAACGCTTTCACAAGGAATGGTGAATCATTTGAAAATGACGCTACTGTCCACTGTTCTCTGCTTTAAAAAATCATGTTGAACGGGAGAAGAGTACAGATGATAGACGACATTAAGATATATGGATCATATGAGGAAACAAAGAGGAAGGCAGACAATAGGATAAATTTGGAGAAAGCTGGATTTGCAGTGAAAGACCTGCCCTTGGGCAGAACTCCAAATGAATGAATGAGTACACTATTACCTAGATAGTGTTGAGGTTCTTTAAAGTTTTCATCGCTTATTCTCATAAGTTCTCTTCTCCTCACTTCTGTATTCTTCCTCTACCTCTTTCTCTGACACCGCCATGGTTTATAGTTTCAACAGCCATGATAAGGGATGTAGGCTACTATTGCTAGGCCTACTGGTGTAAAGAATGCTATCGTGGCAAAGTGAAGAGTAGATTTTTTTGTTTGAATCTTTAATAGCAAAAGCGGTTTACAGCTTCTCAACGATCTTGTTATATAATACAATAGCGCACGGCAGACGGAGAGGAGTGCCTTTCTCAAACACGAACAGATAGATGGGCTCGCCATGCATATTGCATTAACAAAACTTTGTCACCAGGAAGGAAGGTATCACAGCAAGATATTCTTGTGTTCACCAGCCCCCGACTTGAATGTTAAGGTTGACTACTCGTACATTTCCTTCCGTTTCTTCAAATCGGCTATCGGAGTATTTGAATTATACATTACACTGCTTTCATAAGCCATGTATTATCTATGTACTAAAAACAGGGGCATACTTGTATATCACATGTCTTGAATATTGTGCGTTACTTCTGAAATTCTGAAGAAACTCTAAGAATATTTTAAGCTACTTCAAAATTTTGCCCGGAGTTTTGTGAAAAATGTTTATTTTCTCTGAAATGTTATCTGCAGAAGTATGTTTTGTGAATGTCTTACAAGTAGAATATAAAATCGAACCACCTAGTGCATATAGAGTGTTAGTTGGGAGACCGGAGAGACTGGATTAATCTTGCTCAGGATAGGGACAGATGGCGGGCGGCAATGAACCTGCAGGTTCCTTAAAAGCTATTTGTAAGTAAGTAATGATACATTTAAGTAAATCTTCTTTATTAGATACGTCATTTTTATGAAATACGTTCCTGAATAAAATCTCTTACTATGCACCCAAATACGAACTTTGATTTTTTAAATGACACGAGAAAGTTGTCCTCTGTAATCTCAAAATCATGACATTTAATTTTACTCATTAATTAATTGAATTTTCACATATTTACTTAAAATAGTCATGTGTATATTTTAATTATATCAGATATATATTTCTGTATTTATGATAATTAGTACTTAGAAGTGATATTAATGTTAAACTATGTTAGTAAATAATGAATCACATTTTTCTTAATTCCAAATTTTTAAGAACTTGGTTCAGTTCTTCACCCAAGCGCAAATAACGGGTTCACAAGGAATGATGAATTATTTGAAAATGACGCTACTGTCCACTGTTCTCTGCTATAACGTTATCTAGCTTTGTAAAAATTGGTGAGAAAAATTAGAATATTTGGAAGGAAAAGTGAAACTAATTTAATATTGTAGCGCACAGTAATTTTAATTGTTTAAGTAAACATTTTTCTATTTATAATGCGTAATAGTTTCGTTAATTAATTTTTCTGCAGTAGGTAGACTGCTAAACAAATAAGGAAAATTACACTACGATTATTTTGTCCTGACAGTCGCCGACAATGTGCGCCTGGGTCAGGCGAGTCCATTAAGTTACGCCAAAGGATGTTCAGGTTAGTCTGTCGCCTGCATTCAGAGCGATCGGATGTCACGCATGCAGTATAGGGTTGTGCTTCCAGTAAAATCCAAGCTGTACTCCATTTCTTTACTGACAGCTCTTTCTTATCTCTACTTCGGAGCTCTCCCCACTGCTCCTACTACTTTCCCTTTTTCGTGTCGGCAAGCTGTCAGGGCTAAATAATCGGTCTGTAACTGAAAATTGCATTTATCTCTCTAGAGGCAGCTGCTGAGAAAATGGGTTTAAAAATCAATGAAAATAAGACAAAATATATGATCTCCAGGCGAAAACAAAATAATATGGCAGACCATCTAGTAATTGGGAATTATAGATTTGAATGCGTAAAACACTTTACTTATCTTGGCTCCTTGATAAGTCATAATAACGATACCAGTATTGAAATTAAGAGAAGGATATCAATAACAAATAAATGTTACAATGGACTCTTAAAAACATTAAATCCAAACTCCTAACTATTCAAAGCAAAGTCAGAATTTATGAAACTTTACTCAGGCCAGTGCTGACATATGCATCCGAAACATGGGTTATGAACGAACAGGATATTAGAAGACTCAGTGTTTCTGAAAGAAAGATTTTTAGAGCATTATATGGACCTGTTAAAGTAAACGATGACTGGAGAATCAGATATAACAGTGAACTATATGATCTGTATAAGAAACCAGATATCATAGCATTCATAAAGATTGGTCGTTTACAGTGGGCTGGACACCTTATAAGAATGGAGGACCCGCGACCTGCAAAAAGAGCCTTCATATCTAACCCAGGAGGAAGTAGATCTTGGGGTAGATCTAGGGATAGATGGGAGGACATTGTAACTGAGGATGCAAATATTATTGGAACACGAATGTGTACAGTTAAAGCTAGAAGCAGGGAAGACTGGAGTAAACTTCTGAGGAAGGCTAGGACCCTCAATGGGTTGTCAGGCCAATGATGATGATGATGATGATGATGATGATGATGATGATGATGATGATGATGATGATGATGATGATGATGATGATGATGATGATGATGATGATGATGATGATGATGATGATGATGATGATGATGATGATGATGATGATGATGATGATGATGATGATGATGATGATGATGATGATGATGATGATGATGATGTAACTGAAAGTGTTATGGAAATTTTATACAATACAATTTTGTCGAAAAGTAACGAAGTTTCATGTTTGATGTTTTCACGTACATCTTACGCAACAATGCGATTCCCGCCATTTTTTTAATAAGAAGAATTTTTTTTTTGTAAATTAGGTTATTGATAGACGCTGTATCAACTACTAGGTTATTTAACATCGATGGAATTGGTGATGGAGAGATAGTATTTAGCGATATGGGGCCGAGGATTCGCCGTAGCTTTCCTGACATTAGCCTTACGGTTGGGGAAAACCTCGGTATAAACCCAACCAAGTAACCAGACCAAGCAGGAATCGAATCCTTGCCCGAGGGCAGCATCTGATCACTATGCAAACGCCTCCGCTGACTGAGCTACGCCTGTGATTAATAAGATCATCATCATCATCATCATCCTTCACGAATTAGGCCTCTGTAGACCTGTTTCGGCCCCATCTAGCAGTCTTCTAAAAGGTCTTCCTGGTCGACGATGTCCTTTAGTTTATACTGCATCATAATTTTTGGGATTCTTGAATTTTCCATTCTTCTTATATGATCTAGCCAATTTAATTCGTATCTGTTGATTTTTTCTTCTACTGACTCTACTTCTAATTGTTCTAAAATTTCTTCATTCTTTTTTCGGTCTAAAAGAGTATATCCTGCTGTCCTTCTGAAAAATTTCATTTCCGTTGCTTTGATTCTGTTCATGTCTTTTTTCTTTAATGTCCAAATCTCGCTTCCGTATAAAAGGGAGGGTAATGCTAGTGTATTATATATTTTTATTCTTGTAGATTTTTGTACTAATTTAGCTTTTAATGTATTGTTTATTATTCCTAGAATTTGTGTAAATTTGGTAATTTTCTTGTTGACATCTTTTTCATTTTGATAAGATATTTCACAACCCAGATAATTGAAATTTTGTACTTGTTTGAGGCATTGGTTATTGTGTATCATCTTACTTCTGACTGGGTCTTGTCCTAAAAATGCCATTACTTTTGATTTTTGTGCTGAAATTTCCATCCCAAAATCTTTTAATATTTTATTTAATGTATATAATCCTCTTTATAAATTATCCTAATTATTAATAATAAGAAGATGCTGTACTAAATCATGAATAGGTAATGGTAATGGTACATAATTGCGATCGTAGTGACCGATGTGAAATTAAAAACCGATTTCTATCAATCGCAAGTTAAAGTTTTCTGTCCAATTATAGAAGTTCAATTGTGTCACAGAATGTAGACTAACGTTTAATCTAAGAATAAAAGACCTATCATATTTAGATGGAAAAGTGGTTTCAAATAATGTTTTACAAGTTTAATCATGTGCAAAACATTCTAGCAACAAATACCAGGCGTATAGATTTCAGATATCTTATTTCCCCTTTGTGGTTTATTTTGTCTTTACCTCAGAAAGAAAGCGACCCTTTCGTTCAACTTCAAAGCCCCTTTATCTTAATGAAAACTCTGTCCACGTTCCTTCCGGTGCAATTAATATTAAAATATACCACATATTCAAGAGAGTTTCCTTTCTCTAAATTCACTTAATAAATTCCCTGGAGGTTAAAACTGCGACGTACAGCCGGAAAAGGCTGGCTGGCGTACGATTCGCATTGGAAGACACTTCTCTGCTGTACAGGGCAACCCGCAAGTCTGTATCCTTAAATTATAGTTCTAAGAAGCAGATAAAGATTCGCTGGCAGGCTCTAATCAGCAGTTAAAACAAAAGAAGGGAGGAACTAATAAATTAGAAAGAAAAGTCTTTGAATTTTTCACGGAATGTGGCTTGAGAATATAAACATTCCAACTAGAAGAAAGAAGTTTTATGTCTATAAAGATTCCTTCCCCCCAACTTCTTTGAAGTTTTCTTGGGTTTCGTACAATGCGAGTATTTCATTGCACGGAATAAATTGTGAGGAATCCTCACTGAGTTTGCAAAGTTTGTCGTTCCAGTGTTTCTCTATGCTAGAGCGAATACAGATAGGAGGTACGCTATCAGTCAGTCTATAGAACGTGGCACTCTTCGATCACTTGTTAGGTCGTGCATGGAAAGCAAAGTCAAAAGCTCAGATTCAGTTTGCTGATGTTAAATTCTTTAAACCTTGATCGAACGTTATTTTATAGATCTCAGGAAATTAAATTAATAGGAGATGATTATACTGTAGTTCTCTATGAAATTCTTTATGTGAATAATACAGGGACATCATTTTATTTTTACTTGCATTTTTATTGTACCTGCATTTCTGAATGTACTTCACTCTTACCCCTTCACTAATGTCCTTGCTCCCGTCAGACACACAAACTTACGGCCGCTGTTGCATTCGAAGTCTTCAAGCAGTGAAGTAAACACTGCAGTGTATAATAATAATAATAATAATAATAATAATAATAATAATAATAATAATTTATTTTATAGTGTGTTTCAGAAATATTGTTGCGTTTTCTATAGAAGAAAGAACCTATATTAATAATATCGTACTAAAAATTATATTCAAGAAACGATAAATTAAATTTCAGAGAATATGCTCAAAATGTTTTTAATAATATGCGTAAAGAATTGAAGCCTGCATTGTAATGAACGGCAACCATTTTCAGCAACTAGTTTAAAAATTCAGATTAGCTTATTTTGAATTTAGGTGGCTAGAAGCAAAGGAAAGCTAGTGACATTTGTAATAACATGAGTTAAGTGCATCCAGTGTAAGCTAAAGTATCTAAAATTTTAGTGGCAAAGGGATATTTTAATCGCATCACACATTAAAATTTAAATAAAAATTTCACCGGTCTTACGAAAGCTTAAATATGTAAACCCCATTTTCTCAAAAGTAACTTAAGTGCACTTAAAGCCCTTTACTTATGAGCCCCTCAATTTAAATGCACTCTCTATATTGTATGCTAACATCAATAATTCATATGCTAAATAAAGTAGACATTACATAACGAACATAGCCGCATAAAAAGTTGAGTTTTTGAAGAAAATATTACTACTCTACTGTATTTTGATAAATTCCGTAAAAGTGATGATCAAACTGAAAATCGTAATATCGTATTTCCCTACAACATAAATGGATACACTACTTTTCTCTCCTCCTATACCTAGTAAAATGATTTATTTACATATTGCACTAGTAACATCAAACTCCTGTAATGGAAGGGGGCAACAGTGTTTCCGAGTATAGCCAGGTTAATGTTAAAAATGTTGGTAAAAATAAAGTGATGTCCCTGTATTTCTATTATTTTTAAATAGGCCTATGTAATATATTCCAGGATGTTCTCTAGAGGAAATTATACAGAGTGTGTGGGGTATAAGTGCCGTCCTTTTCACAGTCGTCGGGACGGTCTACAGGATCAAAAAGTGTCCATGCAACATAGCATCAAAAGTTGATAGCTTTCCCAGAAAAAGTATTTCTTCTCTTATTTTATTCACGTTATACTGCTTATATCGTTAGTAAAATTACGAAAACAATTACATCAGTAGGTATATCTAGCAAAGAGTTAATATTAGTTTAAATACATATTTATGTGTTCTATTACGTCAGTCATGTCAATTGATGCCCATAGGAGCAAGCGCGCGCTTTAGAGCTCAGGAGAGCCTGAGCGCTTTACAGCGGAAAGGAAAGAGACAGACGAAAGAGTAGTATATCCCACTTGGTCGAGCTATATTCAGAGATGACCAGCACTGAGTCAATAGATAAAGGGAAGAGAACTTGTTAAAACTGTATCTATGTTAATTTTTAGATTTGTCTGAGAAGTATAAGTGCATTATAAGAATTTAAGTTTTAATTTTAATGCTCATTTTTCACAAGTTTGATTTTTTTATTCAAAAGAAATATTTTCTCAACTTTTCGTATAGAAAAGTGAAATTTTCAGATATAGGTCTGTTTATTAGTAGCCTTACAGAATGTTTTCGTAAATCTAATATACCGTAAATACGTATTACTGAAGATAGTGTATTGGAAATTTTGAAAATATTCGCATGGAAATTGTTTGTAAGGAAATAAATTAAAAAAGCAGCTACTATTACATCATAAGCAAAATATATATGCCCATGTGTTGTAAAAATGTCAGCTCTATAGCTTCAGCACACTTCGAGAAAATAATTTAATATTCTGATCATAGGAAGTTGCTCACCAATATTTCCTTAAAAGCATAATGCAATAAGAGTTTTGTTATGGAATATTAGTTACACTTAAAACATATACAGCACCTAGATAACTTTGCTTTGTACTGTAATATTGTTTTGATTAGTTTATTGATTACTTTTATAAGGCTAAAGGTGCCATCAATATCAATTCCAACTTATCTTGTGATACTCAATCTCTCTTTTTTTTTTTGTTTTTTTTTTTCTTTTTTTTTTGGGATATCACTTTCTTTGTGAATGATGTGTTTCATCCATTTAGTAGAGTATAGTTGTACTACTATGGAATTTATGTGAATATTCCTTCTTAAATTTTTATTATGTTATTAACATTTAAAACACAACTGCAATATTAAGAAACTGGTATTAATACTTTTGTTTTACAGACAATATAGATAATATCAAACAGAAAGAAGCCATATAAAAATAACGACATAACATTTCAATTTCCGTTTGAAGTTTGTGCACCACTGTTTTCTTAATCCAACAGGCTGCTTGTTCATATACACAACCCTTCCTCATTCCATACTTAGCGCTTGATGCCCGCCCACGACGTCAAGGTCAGAAAAATGCGCTTGCTTTGACATCACTGTATTACGTTTTCGTGAAATTAAATAAAATTCTATGCTCAAATTTGTTAATATTGTGGCGTGAGAGACGTAACAACGTGTTCAGCAGGCAGTACTCTGCACAGATGTACGTACATGTCAGCTGAGTTCAAGCTCCCTGTCCATGGCTCTACTGCCAAGCGGATGACAGTTCAGTACAGGGTATTCGATAAACAACTTACAATGTCATTCACAGTTTAGGAATATCATATGTTATTAATTTATGGAGAAAGTCGTCGTAATTCAAGTGAGACAAGAAGGATGTACCGTCAGTGTTTTCCGCAATGAAGGTTACCTAATCGGCGATCTTTTGTAGCGGTTTCTCAACGATTATTAGAATCTAGGGCTCTCTTACCTCGTTTCAAAAATCACACAAACAGAAATTTCTTTAAAAATGATACTGCTTTATGGAAGCGAGAGAGATTAAAATGTTGCATTTAAAAATGTTCGCGTGATTTTGTGCAGTGAACCATTATTGTTTATTTTTAGGCCTACAATAAAAAATGGACCAATATTGCCAATATTGTTAAATAAAATGGAAATTTACCATAACGTTCTATTAATGAAATTGAAAGTTTGTATTTGCTGTCCTTTTATGTAAACAACGGTCCGCTCCTGCATTAGAACAGAGCATCTGTTTTGTACCGGTATGTCTGTATCCGCTTGAGCTGTACTGTGTACTTGTAAACTCCCTCCTCCCCATCCAGCAACGTTGCCAAACGCCTAATATTGTAAACTTTAATAATTAGTTAAATATTGCAATTAAAAAAATGTGACGGCATTTTTTTCTTCCTTATGACATGAACAACCATCAGTTAAAATAATGGCACTTATACCCCTTACATCCTGTATAAATTCCGACTTCTTTAAACTTACATTAGTCGTGGAACTCAATGCTGTCATATCGGCACGATGCCGAGATCCATCTAAGAACATAACAGATCACATTTACAATGATTTCTATATATCTATGCTCTAGGCAGAATTCGAACCTGTAAGTATGTCCCCAACGCAATGTCTTAGCCCTATGTAATCAGCTCCTGGCTAGCTGTTTTCGTCATGTTAGAGGAGTGCGGCCCCATCATGCTTTTTTTAAATTGGTTATTTAATGACGCTGTATCAACTACTAGGTCATTTAACGTCGATGGGATTTGTGATAGTGAGATAGTATTTGACGAGATGAAGCCGTGGAGTCGCCATAGATTACCTGACATTCGCCTTACAGTTAGAAAAAACTTCGGAAAAAACTCAACCAGGTAATCAGCCCAAGCAGGAATCGAACCCACGATCGAGCGCAATTTCGGATCGGCAGGCATTATCGTGTTGCAGCAACAAATGCTATTAAAAAAGGCTAGCTAGGAATTTTCTTTCACTAAATGTTTCCAAGACTACTTTGATCACATTTTCCTTAAACGCAAGTGGTTTACAACAATTAAAATTTCGTGATAAATTAAATGTAATAACTTTATTCATAATGCTGATTGTTCAATTAATGATTATTTCAATTATCCTATTCTGAAGGAATACGAGTGAAGTACTTACTTATTTACAAATGGCTTTTAAGGAACCCGAAGGTTCATTGCCGCCCTCACATAAGCCCGCCATCGGTCCCTATCCTGTGCAAGATTAATCCAGTCTCTATCATCATATCCCATCTCCCTCAAATACATTTTAATATTATCCTCCCATCTACGTCTCGGCCTCCCTAAAGGTCTTTTTCCCTCCGGTCTCCCAACTAACACTCTATATGCATTTCTGGATTCGCCCATACTGGCTGATAAGAAACTAACTACTGAAGGATGCACTGGAATTATTATTGACTTGCATTTAAGGTGGGATAAACATGTTTCTTCTTTATGTAACAGATTTCGTAAAACAATTAAATTTGTAATTCTTTGCTCATATATCCCTACAAATATTCTGCGAATAGTTTATTCAGGTTTGGTTCAATCTGACATCCAGTATGGTATAATCGGATGGGAAGGAGCAAAAAAAATTCACATTTTCTCCGCTCACATTGCTTAAAGAGAGGATAATTAAAACTTGCTTAAACAAGTCAGTTGATTATCCAACAAATTTGATTGATTACTATTTTAATGTTTTCCAAATTGGACAAATATATAAATATGAATTATTAGAATGTTATCATAATCATCTGACATTTAAAGAAGAAAAACATGTTTATCTTACCAAAAGAAATTTGTAATATCCTTTAACTGAACCTAAATGTTGCACAACCACTGGAATAAATCAATAAATCGTAGCCAGAGTTACGGGCCAAGTCTGTACAACTGTATTTTGATTATAAATCCTGATCTAGGTTATTTTGAGTTCAATAAATTTAAGAAAAAAACTTTAAGCAAATTATTGGATATTCATGTCCTCTCCTTTTTTTTGTGTTAATTTCAATGTACTATTTATCCAGTGTTTGACAGAGTGGATTGGAATAAACTGTTGGAGATACTAAAGGAAATTGGTGTGGAGTGGAAAGAGAGGAGGCTGTTCAGTAACCTTTATATGAAATAACGATAGGAAAAGAAATGTCAGTAAGAAGCAAAATAGGGAGAGGAGTACGTCAAGGATGCACTTTATCACCCACCCTGTTCAACATCTACTAGGAAAATTTAGTAAAGAACTGTTTTCAGTGGGAGGAGTGATAGTAGGAGGAAGAAAAATAAAATGCATACGATTTTCTGATTATATGGCGTTGTTTGCAGAAGAGGATATGATACTAAAGAGCTACATGATAGCTGTGAGCAGTATGGGATGAAGATAAATGCAAACATAACGAAGACCATGATCATAGGAAGAAAAGTAAAGAATTCTAAATGACGCAGTAGAGCAAGTGGACAGCTTCAAATATCTGGGTTGTACTATAAGCAGTAACATGAGCTGCTGCCAAGAAGTCAAAAGAAGAATGGCAATGGCCAAGGAAGTTTTTAATAGAAAAAGAAGCGTCTTCTGCAGACATCTGGAGAAAGAACTAAAGAAGAGACTAGTGAAGTACTCTGTGTGGAGTATAGCATTGTATGGAGCAGAAACATGGATATTACGACGAAGGGAAGAGAAACGACTAGAAGCGCTTGAAATGTGGATATGGAGAAGAATGGAGCGTGTGAAGTGAACAGACACAATTAGAAACGAAGCTGTGTTGGAAAGAGTGGGTGAAGAAAGAATAATGCTGAAACTGATCAGAAAGAGAAAAATAAATTGGTTTGGTCACTGACTAAGAAGAAACTATCTACTGAGGGATACACTGGAAGAAATTGTGAACGGAAGAAGAGTTGGGAGAAGGAGATATCAAATGAATCCTCTAGATTCAAAACCCTCTAAAGACCATTTTGTTCACAATTGATTTATGCCCACATATTGCTTGCTAAGAATTAATTCTAATGTTTTATATAATTTGAATTCAAAAAGTCGCTAAATTTAAAGAAAATGGTTTGTTAAAAGTCAATGTTATATTGAAAATTCCCTCTATTTGCCACCAGTTACTGCTAAAATTCTTCAATTTGTGAAAGTGGATATAGGGGATTTTGAATCTATAGGATTCAAATAATAGACGACATTAAGATATATGGACCTTATGCGGAGACTAAAAGGAAGGCAGAAAATAGGAAAGACTGGAGAATGCTAGCAGCTTTGCAGTGAAAGACCTGCCCTTGGGTAGAAGGCTGTGAATGAATGAATTAGTGCATAGAGTTCTCAATACCGGTACTAATGTTAAACATATACAAATTGTTTTGTGTGAACCTTTGAATTGAAATCTTCACTTAACATTGTTCCGTTAAAAACAAGAATCAATTTGAAATAAATATAATATAATGGATTTTTAAATTGATTACCCTTCTATAATATCGGAAATATTAAAAATTGTAATGAAAAACCTTCTGTATATCGCTGTAGCTATTCTTGAAGTCCGGACCTAAACATTGAGCATATTACTACTCGATGGGTTTTTGCGGCTCAATGCAGCCACATATGAAATAATACATTACCCCACTGTCATTATCAGGTTACATTTCGCTGTTCCACTGATTACATCGAAACAATTAGGATGCAGTGAAATGAAAAACCAAAAAAATGCTATTACACCTGGTTATTATATATTTTCGCAATGCCCGTGATTTTTTATATGTGATATAAAGGTCATAATGAGATCACACTCGTTGAAATAGAGGAATGGCTGGAAATAACAAATTAACTCAAATATTTTATGTAAGGATTATTAATTTTTTGGTCCTACACAATTATTATCTGTTAAGGTTGTGGCCACAAATGGAAAAAACCAAAGGAGAAAGATTCAATCCTATACTGTGGATTGAGCCTCGGCGTAGCTCAGTTGTATAGCATCCGCCATCAACACATAAAATATTTTAGCAGGAATTATAATATTCACTGTTGAAATTTTGCAAATTAACGTAAATTGTACAGTCGTACATAACATAGAAGTGGATGAGTTCAGTTCCTCTCGTAACAAATGCAGTTTCATTTTCGCAAATTCGGCTTTCTGTAAAATGAGTATCGAGTTTGCTTTTCACGATAATTACGACCATAGTGTCATGCTGATTGATTACTTCATTTTCAAACTTTCATGACATAAAGTTTCTAGCTCTACTTCCCCAACGTTGTAGGTATACATGTGACACCCTTATCAAATATGATGACGAGGTAGGTACATGCAGATTCCATCTTTATGAAATTTTATTTCAATTTTCGAATTTTTAGAGTTTTATTGTGGCTTGTGATGGCTAACTTGCTCTTCCGAGGAGCATAGAACTAAGCATAAAATGATAAGTTTTGTAGACAATATTGCAGAATAAAGATTTTTCTCGGGATTATCCAATTTATCTCTACTTTACAAATTTTATTCCACCTTCTCCAATACCACTTTAACTTTCCTTCGTCTCATCTCATCTCATCTCATCTCATCTCATCTCATCTCATCTCATCTCATCTCATCTCATCTCATCTCATCTCATCTCACCTCACCTCACCTCATCTCATCTCATCTCATCTCATCTCATCTCATCTCATCTCATCTCATCTCATCTCATCTCATCTCATCTCATCTCATCTCATCTCATCTCATCTCATCTCATCTCATCTCATCTCATCTCATCTCATCTCATCTCATCTCATCTCATCTCATCTCATCTCATCTCATCTCATCTCACCTCATCTCATCCCATCTCATATCTCATCTCATCCCATCTCATATCTCATCTCATCTCATATCTCATCTCATCTCATCTCATCTCATCTCATCCCATCCCATTCCATTCCATCCCATCCCATCTCATATCTCATCTCATCTCATCTCATCTCACCTCATCTCATCCCATCTCATATCTCATCTCATCCCATCTCATATCTCATCTCATCTCATATCTCATCTCATATCTCATCTCATCTCATATCTCATCTCATCTCATCCCATCCCATCCCATTCCATCCCATCCCATCCCATCTCATATCTCATCTCATCTCATCTCACCTCATCTCATCCCATCTCATATCTCATCTCATCCCATCTCATATCTCATCTCATCTCATCTCATATCTCATCTCATCTCATCTCATCTCATCCCATCCCATCCCATCCCATTCCATCCCATCCCATCCCATCCCATCCCATCCCATTCCATCCCATCCCATCCCATCTCATATCTCATCTCATCTCATGTCATCTCATCTCATCTCATCTCACCTCATCTCATCCCATCTCATATCTCATCTCATCCCATCTCATATCTCATCTCATCTCATATCTCATCTCATCTCATCTCATCCCATCCCATCTCATCCCATCCCATCCCATTCCATCCCATCCCATCCCATCTCATATCTCATCTCATCTCATCTCATCTCATCTGTCATCTCTCATCTCTCATCTTTCATCGCTCATCTCTCATATCATTTTTGTGATAGGCCAGTTTGGACACTTCTACAATACATAATATATTATAACCCACTTTCCTGCAAAATATGAATTGTCACTTAGTCTACCCTTACGGAAGCCTATATGAAAAATAAGTTCACCAACAGACTAGTCGCTAGTTCTCTACCTGTCGATGTTCATAAAATTATTCTTACTTCAACGAGTCGTGAAAGAAGTGGCAGTTGTTAATTTGGGTTTCGTCAAGCAAAATCTAATGATCCGTGATGAAACCGAAATGAAGAGGAAAGTCAAATAACAGTTTGGTTTCCAATTAAAAGGTAAGTTGAGAAAAACTTGTAACAACTTTTCGAGGCCTTTATTGGTAAGAGCTGAGAATTACTAATTACTCCTAATTATTGAATGAAAAATGTTAGAAGACTGTAGTACTGTTATTTATTTGTACAGGACTATCACTGCAGTAAAAATGTAAATTGAAAGCTTTGTTCAACGAAAGTTGCATGCTTTATATGCATTGATGTTATTCTGTGACTGTCTTTACTGTACAGACATCAGATATTATAGCCCATTCGTCTTTTAAAATTAACTAATTTCACTAAATTACTATGACAAGTGCTACTCGCGATTACAATGAACGGATACTATTCGACACCCATTTATAAAATTTGGTTTTCAAATATCTGCGTCATATACCTCCTATAACCAGGTACTCGGACGTGATCAAGAATAGGGACATCAACGATAGCATGTTAAGTACATATAACGACATTTAATCAACACATTCAAATGCAATTATAACAGACCATATAAAGCAAATATTTAACATCATTCATTCATTCATTCATTCATTCATTCATTCATTCATTCATTCATTCATTCATTCGTTCGTTCGTTCGTTCGTTCGTTCGTTCGTTCGTTCGTTCGTTCGTTCGTTCGTTCGTTCGCTCGCTCGCCGTAATATGAACTTATTACGATTTTTATGATAAAATTTTAACAGAGTATATTTATAAATTGGTTCAGTATTAAATACATTAAATTCAGAATAAATTAATTTAGTTGGATAATCAAAACGTTTCTTCAAACAGATTTTAATTATTCGTTTTTGTAGTAAATTTATTTTTAAATTTGTAATGAAATAATATGCAATAATTTCTTTGACACTTTAAATTGAGAGAAAAAAAGTAAAAGCGTAAGGGAATCTACACAAAAATTGAGACTGTACACAAAAGTAACATGAGATTATGAGGCAATAAATGAAATTTTGACAGTTTGAGCGGAAATATTAAAACAAATAATACAATGGGAAACAACATGACGCCAAACTTCCGCATCAGACTATAAGAGGATGTCATGTAAACTGGATACATCAATTTTTTTGGATTGAAACCCGAGACCATGGCTTCGATATAAAGTTATAGCTTAGATTACAATAAATACTAGTATCTCTATTTAAAACGAAGTTTGTAGATCAAATATGTACTACAGAATGATGATATATTATTTCTGGTTCTGAAAGAAAATGACATGATTTTATTTTCGAATCATGCTCGTATGTAATGATTTAACGGATTAAACGGCCGACTACGAGTGAAACATTGTTGAATTATAATGGTAACAGTATTTATCCTTAACTTTGTGCACTATGGAAGAGCAAGCTTTCTGCTTCAATAGATAATATAAATGGATATTGTCTATAATATATGGGAGTTTGGTATTGTGTAACAACTTCCCGTTTATGGGAAGACGTTGATGAACTATAATGGTTAGTGGTGTGTACACAGAGATTATAGTCGTGTAAAATATAGTCTATGCAATATCTCGGAGACGTCGTCCCACAGAAAGTAGAAGCTGATAATTTATGGTGCAAGATTTCCTCGCGAGGAGATCATAGCAAGAAGTCCCTCAAGTCTACGAGCAGCTCTGACATAATGAGTTCTTGCTTTTTGTTTGTAAAATCTACTCGGCTTCAACTCAGTAAACTTAGGAAGGGACTCGCCTAATGAATGATCTTTACAGGAGAGTATTTGTGTATTTTCTTTAGTGTTGACCCACCGCTATACATAAACACCTAGAGATATACGTTTGGGGTTAGGAATTAATACGATATTAAGTACGTGGTAACTAAGGGGAGTCTAATTTTCGGATAATAGCTGTCCGAAGACAGGTTTGCTCACTTTACTCATATGGTGAGGTAGACCCTACAGTTAGGAAACAGTATTTCGAAACAGACAGAAGAATCTCCTGACATTTACGTCTTTTATAACTGATTATCAAACACCTGTACTTCTGTTTCATATAGTAGAGTCCACACCTGTGGAGTAACGGTCAGCGCGTCTGGCTGCGAAGCCAGGTGGCCCGGGTTCGAATCCCGGTCGGGGCAAGTTACCTGGTTGAGGTTTTTTCCGGGGTTTTCCCTCAACCCAATACGAGCAAATGCTGGGTAACTTTCGGTGCTGGACCCCGGACTCATTTCACCGGCATTATCACCTTCATCTCATTCAGACGCTAAATAACCTAGAGGTTGATACAGCGTCGTAAAATAACCCAATAAAAATAAATAAAATAAAATGTTACAAGTAATAAATTAATTTCCTGTGTCATTTTATTTCATAGCAGTATTGAACATTTAAGAATGTAAAGTTTTTTTTTTATTTTATCTTATTAATTAAATTTAAATATACAGGATATAATTGCAACAATAGAAATATAAATGAAATAATACAGTCAATGTAAGAAAGAAGATACAGTAATATTAACAAAATTTGAGGACCGAATGAGCAGCGCTCGTGTTCGGTCGCAGTTCCGATATATTATTAATATGAGAGGAATATAGAAAATAAAATAACATAGGAACTAATATTAAAATTACAGCTGCAGTGAAATTATATAAAATAAATTACTGCAAATATATGAACTACATATTTATCTCTATAAATGGATATCTCGAGTAGTGTAGTTAGAAGATCACGATTAATATAAATAAGTAAAAACGAAATAAGAAGATTAATGGTATTATAGTCGACGTAAAGCAAAAAAGAAGACTAAAATGATATGAACATGCATTAAGGACCGAAATGCAGAGGGCGCACTACGACCGATAAATCGCTGGTTCGTGTTCAGTGTCACTATGGTCTCCAATGAAACCACTTCCTTAGTCAATCTTTTGCTCCGTGCCAAAGCAAAATGACGCAGACACCGTTGTTAGGTACACATCCGATTTCAAGCTAAATATTAATGAAAAGACAATATTAAAAGTAAATCGAAGACACAAACTGTGGTCATTATAGTCTTTTAGTAGTTTATTATAAAGAGATGGAATTTTTTCATATCTCTGTTATCATCCTGTCATTGTTTTTAATGGATTATTTTACATCGCGTTATCAACTGCTGTGGTTATCTAGCGTCTTAATGATATGGGGATGATAATGCCAGCGAAATGAGTCCAGGGTCCAGCGCCGAAAGTTACCCAGCATTTGCTCTTAAAAGATTGAGGAAAACCCCGAAAAAACCTCAACCAGGTAACTTATCTCAACTAGAATTTGAACCCGTATCACTCGTTTTACGGTCAGGCATACTAATCGTTACTCTATAGCGGCGGGCTCTTGTCATTATCAAGCACATTGTTTTACGATGCCAAGATAACCGTTTGATTCGTGGTCGGACATACTTATCAACACTTTTCAAAATAATACCGTCAGACAGTGTACACACTTCACTTGATTGCAGCTGATCTGCGACAGAATGATTGCGTGCAGATCCATGCTAGCGACAGGCACGTCGTCGCCGCCGCAAAAATAGGTGTAGTTGAATATTTTTAATCGCTGCGATTATGTAGTCGCATGTATGTGCATTGTAATTTAAAACGACACGTTTCATTTTTGCGACTAAACAATCGCGCGATTACAAATCGCAGTTGCGCGCCTACGCTAAGAGCTCAAATACACTATTATATGAGCCAGAAGAACCCTTTGAAGGTTGCGAAGTCCTGTACGTTTTAGCTCTCTATCATTATACCTCATTTTTAATTGCGTGTAATTTAATTTATATGAAATTAATTTTTCCTTTTCGGAAGATAAGAATATGTCATATTTTATTTGAAAATTTGTGCAAAAAATTGTATACCTGATCAAAATATCTGGCTTTTTTTTAATTACTCGACCTCATTTTCCGACCTAGCAAGCCTGCATTTCCCCACGGCTTCTTGCAGAGTATTCTCAATGAGCGACACACTTGCAACTAATTAAAACTGTTGAGTTCAATTCCCTCCTCACTTTGCTCGCAGAGATGAAGTTTCATTACACATTGTTCAGTTAGAATCATACTGAGTACAGCGGTCTGTGCTTCCGTCATAGGCCTACATTATATTGCCGATTAAAGGTCGCGAAAGTGACAAATACGTGTAGCAAAAATATAGTACAAAAAATTCACCAAAGCAACATCCAAAACTGGGGCCTATTACACCATAAAACTTTCCAACGTTTCACTTTGCAATTTGCACTTTTCTTTGTAGTTTCTATTCAACTATTAGTTTTGAAAACTGGTTCTCAAAGTGAAAAGTGAAAAGGAAATGTAGAGGAAACTTAAAATATATGATTACTTTGTTCCATCATTACAAATTCCTCTGATTGATATTCTGGCTAATATGTACATCTATTATCAGACAGTAAATTTCACTTGACAATATGTATCAGAGGAATGTTTGTATGCATCTGAAGTCTGACTAGTGTAATATGTAGCTAGTCGGCGATGTATGCAATGGAGAGAGAAAGGAGCTGGCCACCCTACCCCATTATCTCCTGGCCTAATTGCCTCATAAGTGGTGCGTTATTAGTATCACTTGTGAGGTTCAGACCTGTCTTCGGACAGCTGACTAAACAACAACCATTACAAAAATTTTGAAAAGTGCAAAGTCATAGGTAGAAAAGTGAATGGGATTTTTGCAAAGAACTAAGTCTCTTTGCCATTAAGAATAAATTCATTATATCCAGTATATTTTTGCTTTGAATTCAAAATAATTCAGAGAATAAATATGATACGAAAAGAAATTTACTGTTAAGTGATAAAAGTGACAAAGAACCCAAAAAAGGTTACGCGACAAGTTGTCAAATGTATCGACCTTTTCATTCCCTAGCGATTTATTTCTCCGAGTTTGGGGATAACGTCATTCTGTGAACGTCATTACAAACTAAATTTACTACACTTGTTATCCCACGAATTATTATTCAAAATAATATTCGTCTATTTCTTATGATTGGTAGGAAATATGTTGTTTCTAATGTTCTGTTCCGTGTCCAAAATACGTTTTATAGTATGTAAGTTGAAGGAATTAGGATATAACGACTTATTAAACATATTGTTTTATTTTCTTTTATTAACAACAGTTTATAGAAGTAAAACATACGTTAGTACAATTTGTAACATGATTTGTACAGCGAAATTATGATCTCAAAGTCTGTCTTCAGTTTTTATTCTGAACTCTGTCTCACTATTTTTGTCCGTGTTTCTCCGCCACAGACTGAAGCACTGTCAGTTGACATGCTGCTGTTTGATGTGTACAGATGAGTAGTAATGTTTCACGTCTTGTTTTGTAAATTATATTTAATACCCTAAGATAAATTATATTCTAAATATTTTATTTTGAATGCGTACAATTACTGTTCCATCAACTTAGAGTTAATTGTTTTATCAACAGTGATATCACTAGAGGTTTTGATTTATCTAGAGAAAATCAAAACTCGAGTGGGGTTTAATTGACTGTTACACGATTAGAAGAAAGTATATAAAGATTAGAAGAAATAAAGTACTCTAATAAATAAAATATGAATTGACTTACTAAAATTCTCGTTCACTAATGTTAGCTTCACCAAAACATTTCAACGGAGCCGCCATTTTCAGTGACTATCTATGCGGTAAACAAATGGTGATCGCAAACCATGTTTTATAGTACCGTAAAGAATTTGCAGTTTGAAATGTTGGCAAACAAAAAAACAAATGCTAGGGAAGTGATAAAAACATAAAGTTAGTATAATATTAGGCCTATACTAACTCTATGGATAAAAAAAGGAAGTGATAAAAATAAACAAATACTAGAGAAGTGATAAAATTGTGACATTAACCAGCCATGATTGGTTGAAACACGTCCTTTCATACCGTTTTACAGGTCAAAAGTAGAAATGACGTAGTAAAAGTGTAATAGTCATTGTAAAAAAAAAATCTGTGATCTTTGCTATATAATATGAACACCTAGCTTTACATGCCTCATGTTTTAGTGATGGCAATACAGGAAAACCAAGTTTTGCTAATGAAACTCCGACCCGTACCCAATACAATTTAATGGAGTTGTGAATGTTGGACGGAGTTGATAAAAACAAGTATTTGTTTTAGTTTTTTCTTGTTTTTTTTTTAGTTAAAATATTATTTTTATCAAACGAAATGAAACACTAACCACTATTAATATATAGTAGATCTAGTGGTTTCTGAAACTAGTATTAAACTAAAATTTAATCATATTTTCAATGTTTATTCATGTTGACACACCACGGCCTTCTATTTATTAGAATCTATTTCCGGTATCAATTTTACAAAGGCGACCAATTTAATAATGTGTTATTGTCATGAGGACTTATTAGAATTGATTCCTATAACAGTCATTTTATGGACTGTTATCTAGCTCTAAAGCAACCACTTTACGGGTTGAGTAGCTACCATGAAATAATATTAGCAAATTGTCCGCTGCCTTGCAACTAAGAGACGAATGAGCAGAATATTTTTGGGAAGAGACTTTTGAAACGACTTAATATTAAGCTTAAGGCGAATGACTTTATACCAAGTGTCTTGAATATCAAATATATTTAAGCTTGAAAGCTATATTTTATTATCTCATTGTAGATACTTTTAGCTTCATTAAAAAAATAAGGAAAACTTTTACCTTTATGCTAGAATGAGACAGATATTGCCACAAGAGAAAAAATATAATTATTGTATTAACAACTTTTTATCTGCCAATTTCTTCAACATGTAAGTTTACTAAAGTTATATTATTTTATTTTACACAAATTAACATGGCGTAAAACTTCGCAGAGATGCAATGAATAATGTCAAATTTACAGAACCAAACAGCGTAATTTCAGACTTCAAGGAAAGAAATTTACAGGTATTATCAAAGGACTTCATACAGAAATGAATTATCATACATTTTTCACCTAACGACATAAGAACAACTACTGCGGCCGCGTATGTATTGTTTATCGTATCTGCTGTGCTGAGAAATTCTCCTTGGTCAGCATAATTCCATGGGGTTTCCGTAGATTTCTTGCTCCCGTGTTCATAATTCCTTGTAGTTTATACCGGCATTATCTCGAGGCTTAGTTACCGCTCATATTTTACAAATAGCTGGCAAGATATTAATGTCACCTGCATATGACCCAGTGCGTCGTGTAATAGAGTGTTTCTTGTAATAGAGCGTAATCCTAGCCGGGATATCAGCGCTTTGATCTTGCACATTGTCCCGAGAATTATGTGGGCTTTAAGTGCAGATATACAAAATTGTGACAGAATTTAGGAGGACTGTGTTTTAATGCTTGTAGCTACTCTTGGGTGTGTAACCGTAATAAGTACAGGTGAGAATGTGTTAAACTTTTGATCCTGAACATGCGTACAAAGGGAATTTTTTTTCCTTATTCACTAATGTTTTCGATGTAAAAGAGTGTACCTATATACTTTGTTTAAATTTTGTTACCCTTGTCTTGTACAGTTTTTTCGTATTAAAACTTTAACTCTTTAAATAGAACTATTTTAGAGCATCTGTAAGGTCAAATTTTCGTTGAGACGCTTAAAAATATAGGCTATTTCTTTTAATTGTTCTTAAAACAAGTAAAAGAATGTAATCTACTCACTTGATCACAGCTGTACCTAAAGTTGCATCGATTTCGTTAGAATAGTGCACTGAGTTCGATAGTCACCAAACAATTAAAGATTTATATAATTTTCGTAAAGATGAGTACAGTTATTTCAATGACTTCGAAAAAACCTATACTAATTTTTAAATAAATGCAGTAGTCTATAATTTTAAAGACACTAAAAGAAAATGCTAGTACATAAAAGATAGCCTATGATATAAATAGAAAGATTTATGTAGAAGGAAACATGAATGTAGAAGATTACCTTATGAGATGGCTGTATGGTCATAAGGAGTAAAAAGGAGGGAGGAGCAGAATAAGCAGAAGAAAGTTGAAAGGAGGAGCAGAATATGGAGAAGAAAGTTGAAAGGAAGCGCAGAACAAGCAGAAGACAGTTGAAAGGAGGAGAAGATTAGAGAGAAAATAGTTAGAATGAGGAGCAGAACAAACAGAAGAAAGTTGAAAGGCTTAGCAGAATTGGGAAGAGAAAGCTAGAATGAGGAGCAGACCAAGCAGAGGAAAGTTGAAAGGAGGAGCAAAATAAGAAGAAAAAAGTTAGAATGAGGAGCAGAACAGGCAGCGGAAAGTTGAAAGGAGGAGCAGAATAAGAAGAAAAAAGTTAGAATGAGGAGGAGAACAGGCAGCGGAAAGTTGAAAGGAGGAGCAGAATAAGAAGAAAAAAGTTAGAATGAGGAGCAGAACAGGCAGCGGAAAGTTGAAAGGAGGAACAGAATAAGAAGAAAAAAGTTAGAATGAGGAGCAGAACAGGCAGAGGAAAGTTGAAAGGAGGAGCAGAATAAGAATAAAAAAGTTAGAATGAGGAGCAGAACAGGCAGCGGAAAGTTGAAAGGAGGAGCAGAATAACAAGAAAAAAGTTAGAATGAGGAGCAGAACAGGCAGCGGAAAGTTGAAAGGAGGAACAGAATAAGAAGAAAAAAGTTAGAATGAGGAGCAGAACAGGCAGCGGAAAGTTGAAAGGAGGAGCAGAATTGAGAGAAAAATGTTAGAATGTGGAGCGGAATAAGCAGAAGAAACTTGAAGGAAGAGATAAGTGGTAGAAGAGGTAGAGAATGTAGTGTTTTAGGAGATGAAAGGCAGAATTAAAAGGGAGAATGAAAAGAAGTTATAAGAAAGTAAAACGGAAGAGAGTATGCAAAATGGAAGTGAAATAACCCTGCAGATTTTCGGAGCAAATAGCTCATGTGTGAGTTAATACCATACTGGTGGAAAGTCTATAATTTTTTCAGAAAAAAAAAACAAGTTTAAAAAAAACAAGTTTCTTTTTCCTGAAATGTTTAACAAACTCTTATTCTATAATCATTGCGAGTAGGATCTTTATTTTTGTCCATATCGATAGCAAATCTAATAAAGAATCATGTAGGCCTATCCCTCTGGCGTATTTCAATAGCGTGGATGGTTTCGTGTAAATTTAATTTTAAAACCTCTAATTTGAAGTCACTGACCGATGCGACCAGCTTTCAACATTGTAGCCAGAGAGGGCAGGCATACCTGAGGTCGTTGACCTTTGCATCTGTATTACGAGGAGAAAGACCACTGTGGTAACGGCGATGTTGCCAGACTGCTGAAACTTCCAACTTAATTTTCTAATTAACCGTGTATTTAATCTCAAAACGTAATATAGGTTTTCTATTCATTGAAGTGTACCCTATTGTCCCTTTCAATCTGCAGGATTATTTCATTTCCACCATGTATACATAAAGAAGGTAATGAAAGATACAGAGCAGAAAATGAGTAGAATAGGAATAGGTATTGGGAGAAGGGACAAGTGAATACAGAGTGGGAGAAGAAGGAATTGATGAAGGGAAGAGAAAGAGCAGAAAGAGGAGAGGGATGAATAAAGGTAAGCGTTCACTACATCGGATCGCACTCCTCGTACGAATCACGCGCAACGGATATTTTAAGTGCAGTGCGTTCCCTGTAACGGATCCACCTCATCGCCTCATCGGATCCCCCTATCAGCTGTTTAAAACATGACGTCGTACGATATTGACATTGCTGAAAACAGAGGAGTTTGAGGTTAGGTCTATTAATTATGAGTGTTAGCGAATAAGAATTTATAATGGTTTCATGCTTCTTAATTGAAGAGGAAGAAACGAAAGAGATATTGGTTACCGTACATAATATGTATGTAAAAAACGACTTGATTACTGTAATGAGAATGCCTCAAATTATATAATTCTTCGCAATTTTCTACAAGCGAAATAAGTTTTCCGTCTGCCATTTTGGCGCGACACTGATCATGGCACAACATAATAGTAACAGTTGAGCCATTAAAATTGATTTATTAAAGAAGGCCATGATCGCACGCATCGGAAAAGTTGCTCTTCCGAGAAACGTGGACGGATTTGCCGAGAGCGGATGCGTGCGATACGATGTAGTGAACGCGGTTATACGAGTATAACAATTACAGCAGAGATCCGTCCGATGGGTGCGATACGATGTAGTGAACGCTTACCTTAAGAGAGGAGGAGGAGGAAGAAGAAGAAGAAGAAGAAGAAGAAGAAGAAGAAACCGTACTATTTTTAATAATGAAGGCCATTATATCATCTAATTTGGTATTCCCAAGAAACTAGTTCGATTATTTAAAATGTGTCTCAGTGAAACGTACAGCAGAGTTCGTGTAGGTCAGTTTCTATCAGATGCGTTTCCAATTCAATGTGGGCTAAAGCAAGGAGATGCACTATCACCTCTACTTTTTAACTTTGCTCTAGAGTATGCCATTAGGAAAGCCCAGGATAACAGAGAGGGTTTGGAATTGAACGGGTTACATCAGCTGCTTGACTATGCGGATGACGTGAATATGTTAGGAGAAAATCCACAAACTATTAGGGAAAACACGGGAATTTTACTGGAAGCAAGTAAAGAGATGGGTTTGGAATTAAATCCCGAAAAGACAAAGTATATGATTATGTCTCGTGACGAGAATATTGTACGAAATGGAAATATAAAAATTGGAAATTTATCTTTTGAAGAGGTGGAGAAGTTCAAATATCTGGGAGCAACAGTAACAAATATAAATGATACTCGGGAGGAAATTAAACACAGAATAAATATGGGAAATGCCTGTTATTATTCGGTTGAGAAACTTTTATCATCCAGTCTGCTGTCGAAAAATCTGAAAATTAGAATTTATGAAACAGTTATATTACCGGTTGTTCTGTATGGTTGTGAAACTTGGACTCTCACTTTGAGAGAGGAACAGAGATTAAGGGTGTTTGAGAATAAGGTGCTTAGGAAAATATTTGGGGCTAAGAGGGATGAAGTTACAGGAGAATGGAGAAAGTTACACAACACAGAACTGCACGCATTGTATTCTTCACCTGACATAATTAGGAAAATTAAATCCAGACGTTTGAGATGGGCAGGGCATGTAGCACGTATGGGCGAATCCAGAAATGCATATAGAGTGTTAGTTGGGAGACCGGAGGGAAAAAGACCTTTAGGCAGGCCAAGACGTAGGTGGGAAGATAATATTAAAATGGATTTGAGGGAGGTGGGATATGATGATAGAGAATGGATTAATCTTGCTCAGGATAGGGACCAATGGCGGGCATATGAGAGGGCGGCAATGAACCTCCGGGCTCCTTAAAAGCCAGTAAGTAAGTAAGTAAGTACAGTTTTATAATCAGTATTTGAAGTAGCCGTGAGTTCAGGCACAGAAAAATAAATTTGCAAAAATGCAGACAGAGATGATGAATAAAATTCGTAACGAATGAAAGTAGAGTGGAGGTCGACAAGGCAAGGCAAGGCAAGGCAGTTCGCGTGCGGTAGCCGCCGGAACTGGACTGGAATTGGGAATGTGAAGGAAGTAATATGCAGCATGATTGATGTGCAGGGAGGGAGCAAGACGGCACCACTCTCGCCGTTGTCAGAAACTGATTGCGCGGGCCGGTAATGAGATACAAGGAAACTGTATGTACTAGATTGCAAGCGGCGCGCGGTGTTGTTATATACCTCAGTAACAGTTCCTCGCTGATATCGTGCTGATGAGTAATGGCCGACAGCCTCTCTTTCAACTTTTACAAGCACCTGAATTCCCCAAGTGAACAAAGAGCTTCGCGATCGCTTCCATCCTTAAAGAAGAGTCACCGTTGGCTTGCAGTGCAAGTGTGAAATAGAATCGAAAGCATTTCCTTGTTACTTTGCTGAGTTCAGAGTGTGTTTTGTTCTACTTTCTTGTTAGACGAAGTATAAAAACAAAGATTTGTCGTAATACAAGACAATGATTTCGAGGTCTGCACAGAAATACAGCCATCCCTAAGAGTAGGCAAGCTTATTAAAATGTACTATTATACGGTAAAGTGCGAAAAGTAAGAATATTCTCATGTAAACGCTGTAAGCTTTGGTGTAGGAATTCTCGTCACCGGAGTTGTCGTCTTGTTACCGATTACATTTTAGTCACCGGCTTTCTCGTCACCGATTAGATTTAATAATTTATTAATGTTTTATTGAAAAAAAATGTAATGAGATTTAAATGCAATTTTGAGGCTGTTTCCGTGGTTGCGCATATAAATAAGGTAGGTGTCCCTGATATCGCCATGCTAAGGTTAGAGAATTTTTCTAACCGCCATTTTGAAAAAAAATGTAAACCACATTATTCTTACTCGTTCTCAGTCTAATGGACTTTCTTAAAACAATTTCCTTTCCCCATAAAAATAACTTTAATTGTCCAAAAAGTCCCAAATTCCAAAAGTCTACCTAGTGGCCATATCAGAAACATATGCACATGATATGGCCACCCTTGTTCCATGTTCTACAAATCGTGATTGTTTTCAGTTTGATAGCGCAGTTGTGCTAAAATTTAAAAAAATTTGGTGTAAAATGAATAAACATGACACTTAATAATCTTTTTTATAATTCAAAAGTGTAGTCAAAACAGGTTTTTCCATAAAAAATTAAGTTGTGTTTCTTAAAATACAAAATTTTTGCGTAATCCCAGCTATAAGGTATGTAAATTAATTGTCAGGTGAAAAAATAAAAGTGAAATGATATGGCCATGGTGCATTTGATATGGCTATATCAGGAGGAGGTAAGCTTTCACGAAAATCGTTTGATTATGAACAACTCTTAAAAGATACGCCATCAACGACAACACCAATCAACAGAACATTAAAAACTGAATGGAGTACTATGGTTTTCATGAAACAAGTCTTTGAAAAACATGTATAAAACAAAGGAGACTTAACAGAGAAAAATAAGAAGAGGTCACATGAAAACCGCAAAACAGGCAACTGACGCCATATTGCTCAACCTGACTGGATGGAAAACGATCAAGTGACATACCAGGATGCCCTTTCACTGGATGCTGCTGCAATTTAGCGGATTTTTTTGGTTAACTAACTCACAATAGGGGGGGGGTGGCCATATTAGGAACATGACCATAAAAGGAGCACCTACCTTATTTGGCAAAAAAATTTTAGGTGTAAGGTGACGTTCTTACTTATTTTAGTTATTATCAAATTTATTGTAGTGATGGAGTATCATGAAGGGGAATTTCGATTCACTCGAAGTATTAGGGGCTTTGTGAAACTAATACATCAAGGGTAGACTATGTGTATGCCAGGCATAAAGTCCGAGATTCCGATGTTGTTTGGAGATGCGACCAGCGCAGAAGATGCAACGCTGAAATAACCCTATCTCCAGATGAAACATATGAAGAGTTCGCGGGAAAAAAGATGAATGTCACAGTTTTGTTAAGGTTGATGTCATTATCTAATTCAATGGATCACTACGAAATTTAATGTTGTTCTTGTGAAAAATGGTAAAAAGGAAAATTATCACCACGAATACAGTAATCCTTTCCCTTTCTATAGAAACAGCACTACATCTTGCAGTTATAGGCTCAATTAGATCATTATCTAATCCTTAACAGAAATGTGACATTCATCGTTTTTCCCGCGAACTCTTCATATGTAATTGAAGGCCCTTCTGAACATCCAAGTCATGGTCCTAAGTGGGGAAGGATTCACGCCATTGAAACTTTGGAGGCAATTAAAGAAAGTGTACGAACAGCAGATGCATCATCTGCAGTCATTAAACTTCAACGTTATGTAGTAGCAATTAGGTTAGTCAATTTTCGGATTTTTCCCCTTTAAAATTTTCTAGAATTCCTTCAGTGGAGCAGCGAAATCCGGATTGAGACAAGTGGCCAACAGGCTTGGAGCTCACATTTTCAGTTTTTCTCAGCCCCAAACTCTCTTGCAAGGACGCGTTTTCGAGTACCATTTCTCCCTCTTTCAATTCAATTTCAACATATATACACAAATAGATTAAATAACGCTGTCCGAGTATAACTCGGGAACTTTTTTAATGCGATATTAAACGAACACATGGCAGACCTGACATGATGTGGGTCAGTAAAACGCTTACGTAAGACAACACAGGACATTACATCGGTAGCGGACAAACATACATGCTAGTTCAATACAGTAAATAAATAATAATTTAGTTAATTACGAAACTTTGTACAGTTAGGAACACTAAATTAACAAACACGGTCACAGACAGTACCGTATTTACGGATACAGAGTGTATATTCGTGTTTACGTATAGTTTATACTATATTAATTGCTCGCTCGATGGCGTTCTCAGAGCAGTTGATTCAGATGTTCATGATATGTCGCTTATTCTAGAATTCCTAAGTGTAAACGTGCAAACACAAAGTTCCACATTACAGACCGAGGAACCCTCCCTCTGGGATACTACCGTGACATTACTTTTAAATGTCTATCTAGCGAAGGTTCAGGGTTTATTTCTGAGTCATCCTTCCCTGACTATCAGCGCACTCTACCGTGAATTTCCTGCGTGAAATCGCGGTTTTTTAAATACGAAGATATCGACACTTCCATGTGATAACGAAATATTTGCTTCACAAAACGTTGTTGCTATTATCCTTCATCCTAAAGCGCGCCGCTTATTTCCCATAATCCTTCATTTCCGTTTCATCTCGCTGTCGCTCGTGTCGTTGTAGGGAGAGTATCAGTTACTATCTAATGGGTGTTCGCCTGGAAACAGGTTTCACTTAGTACGGTGAAGTTTGAAAAGTTACATGGGCAAGTATCAGCCCGCCTAGCGGTGATTCTGTACTTCAGCCATCAGTAATTAAATCTCTCATCTCAAACACTACATCACAGATGTAACTTATTGGTTTATATAATATAATTAATAGGTACAGGAACTGTCGATCATTCTCTCTAATGAACAGTTCTATTCTTTTGAAAATATTTGTAGACCCATGCTGAATTTCCTCTCTGTCGACAGAATTTAACGCTAGGCACAAGGTCGTTTTTTTCAAATTTATGAACGACTGTTGCCTTATTCGTGTGAGAGTGTTCTGTTCTATAGCCTGTGTCATCGAAGTTGTTCTGTTCTATAGCCTGTGTCATCGAAGTTGTTCTGTTTTATAGCCTGTGTCATCGAAGTTGTTCTGTTCTATAGCCTGTGTCATCGAAGTTGTTCTGTTCTATAGTCTGTGTAATCGAAGTTGTTCTTTTCTATAGCCTGTGTCATCGAAGTTGTTCTGTTCTATAGCCTGTGTCATCGAAGTTGTTCTGTTCTGTTGCCTGTGTCATCGAAGTTGTTCTGTTCTATAGCCTGTGTCATCGAAGTTGTTCTGTTCTATAGCCTGTGTCATCGAAGTTGTTCTGTTCTATAGCCTGTGTAATCGGGGTTGTTCTGTTCTATAGCCTGTGTCATCGAAGTTGTTCTGTTCTATAGCCTGTGTCATCGAAGTTGTTCTGTTCTATAGCCTGTGTCATCGAAGTTGTTCTGTTCTGTAGTCCGTGTCATCGAAGTTGTTCTGTTCTGTAGCCTGTGTCATCGAAGTTGTTCTGTTCTGTAGCCTGTGTCATCGAAGTTGTTCTGTTCTATAGCCTGTGTCATCGAAGTTGTTCTGTTCTATAGCCTGGGTCATCGAAGTTGTTCTGTTCTATAGCCTGTGCCATCGAAGTTGTTCTGTTATATAGCCTGTACCATCGAAGTTGTTCTGTTCTATAGCCTGTGTCATCGAAGTTGTTCTGTTCTATAGCCTGTGTCATCGGAGTTGTTCTGTTCTAGAGCCTGTGTCATCGAAGTTGTTCTGTACTATAGCCTGTGTCATCGAAGTGTTATTCTTTGATTTTCGGTTTAAATTTAATCATACTTATGTTAGCTAAAACAGGATACTGAGAAATTAATTTGTTGTATAGTTTTAAGCCATAGTTGAAGCCATGTTTCATACCAGAAGCAGCTGAACATTTGAATTCTATAAAATGAAATAATATGTTTCTTCTCATATTATAATTGTGCCAATATGTGATGAATTTTTTTTGTTCTTATGAAAGAAAGTTAATAATGTATATTTATATATCTGTTCCAATTTTAAAACGTTAAAATCCGAATAAAGAAGTTTAGTAAGGTAATCAATGGACTTGTTCAGACAAATTTTGATTATTCTCTTTCGTAGTTAATCCAGTGACTTTCTTATGGATTTAGAAACAGTGTTCCAACCGACAATGCCATAACGTGATACAGATTACACCAAGGATAAATAAATTAATCTTAAAATATTAAAAGAGGTGTTGTTCCTTTCAAATCCCTGATTGATTATAGATTCATAACAATTCCATATTTCAGTATCTGTGTATAGCCTTTGTTCAACAAGAGATTTATTAGCATGAAAATAAATTAAATTTATTTACATTCATTCTTGAATTGAAGTGTTCACCTTATTAGATAATCTATGTTCAGTATGGGTTGTTATTTTGTGGTGTTACTATATATATATATATATATATATATATATATATATATATATATATATATATTAGATCCCTAAATAATGAAATGTTTTACTCTATATGAAAGCCTTCCTGAAGTTATACGTGTCCCTTTAGGTTGGTGCCTATAGCTACTGTAATTACAGGTCTGATTGAGATAGTTTTTGCCTCCTCAAAGCTTTGCAGTCAGTATAAATTCTCTGTAATTTGCTAGCTTTGTGGTATATTTGCCGTCAGAATAGAGTTGGTTGTTTCTATAAAATCAATACTTTGATTGGATCCTTTGTTTTATTTTGTTTTGTTTATTTTTTGTTGGACTAAAGCAAACTTATTTACTTTTCCAGAATTGTCTGTAATATTATTGCCATTGTTGCCTTTTCATTACTAGAATAATTATTGAAACTCAATCGACAGTTTTCACAGAATATATTCGTTTAAGAAGAACTTCCCACTGAGCTGATAGAAACTCCCTCACAATACTATTATGTTTTGGGGATGTAGGCTGCATATTATATGTTTTGATAATCATAGAAAGTGCTACTTATACTCTATTGGATTCATGCGAGCACGTGCATTTGCTTATTTGGGTAACTTAGTTCGTATCATAAGATATACACAAAAAAATTGAATAAAACCTTAAACTGAATTGAAAAAAGAATCATGGAAGTTATTTTGACATCAAACTCTTATCTTATTCGACCTACAAACCGCGAAAATGTGTAAGACTTTTGTGTACGATGAATCAAAGAGGTTCGTAAAATATATTATAAGGGCAGCACAATCGCTTTCGTTATTGAATCAGCCGATAGATGACAGTGTCCAAATTAAACGTACGTGAAAGAAACGTAGTTACGCTGATAGGATAACATTCGACCGTGTAAGTGCAAGCTACACACGATATTTATACAAAGGATGTTGGGTATTCAAAATTTAAAAGGAAATGAAAGAATCTATTATATATCTACTGTACTATACAGAGTGTTTAAAAAATACGGGGCATAATTTCAGGTATGTATTTCCCACATGTAGACAATCAAAATAGTTCATTACAACATGTGTCCGGAAATGCTTCATTTCCGAGTTATGGCCTTCACAACATTGAAATTCACCGGAACGTTTTTCTTTCCGCAGGTCGTTGTCATTACAGAAGATGTTCAAAATGTCCACCTACTGCTTGAACACAGACTTCACATCGATGTCCCATTGACCTGCGAACACGATCCCAAACTCCAGGAGTATTGCGTATGTCCTCAGAACATGCCACAATTCGATTCCGACGAATCGGAGACGAATAAACCAATGATTTTAAATGGCCCCACAAGTAGAAATCGACAGGGTTCAGATCAGGTGAGCGTGGAGGCCAAGCAATTGGGCCACCTCTACCTATCCATCGATCAGGAAACCTTCGATCCAAGTACCGGCGAGCCGTACGACTGAAGTGTGCAGGAGCGCCATCATGCAAGAAGTGAATGTGTTGACGATTGATCAGTGGAGTGTCTTCTAAAACATGAGGTATGGTTTTTTCCAGGAAGTTTGTGTACGCCTGCCCCGTAAGTCTGTTTGATTTGAATACATGTCGCACAGTCTAACGCCTACACAACACTGAATGTAACCTTCGCCTCGGAATGAACTGTCAGAGTGCCCTCTTAATGTCTCCTTTGACGGCAATGACCTGCGGAAAGAAAAACGTTCCGGTGAATTTCAATGTTGTGAAGGCCATAACTCGGAAATGAAGCATTTCCGGACACATGTTGTAATGAACTATTTTGATTGTCTACATGTGGGAAATACATACCTGAAATTATGCCCCGTATTTTTGAAACACCCTGTATATGTGAAGGTTGAAATTAATAGCCAGTATAGCTTTGCTATGGAAGTGAATACATCGCAACAGAGTAGGCTATGTGCGTGCTTAACGCAAGCGAAAAAGACAAGATAATGACAGAAGTTAAAATGGTGAACAGGTGATAATTCGTCCGCCTATCTCAACATGGATATGTTTGAGGTAGGCTATATGTGAAGGAAAGGTAAATTACAATGTTGGCGATTATAGACTACTGGGAGATATTATGGAACGGAAGACTATCTTCAGAGGGTTACGGAAGCTCTAGAGCAGTGGTCGTCAGCACTCGCTGAAATGTGCATTGGATACGCGGTGCCGTCCCGTGTGCACCGTCGTGCAGCAGGGAGAGATAGAGAGCATACCCGCTAGCAGCTACGGAGCGCACCATAGTGCACTGCGTTTTCTGCGGGTAAGAGACTCTAGCCCCAGCATGCTCTGTGCTGACGATCCCTGCTCTAGTGAAATGAGGTGTTGAAAGCCGTCACAAGGTTATGGTATTAAGAATAGAAAAAGACTGGAGAGTAACGTGCCATTCGGAGAATTGAGGAACCGACTGATGAACCAGGTTCACATAACTGGCACATAACTCATTATATAGAGGTTTACAATATAAAAAGATATTCCGTAATAATAAAAATGTCTGCAGGTTACATCCAGGTTGAATCCGTCACAAAGAGTTGTTCTCCGGGACTAAATCGAGCAAATCCAAGTTGGCTTGATTATAAACCGGGGCTCTAGCACTAGGCTAGCATATGGGCAAGGTCCTACATTACTACACTTTTAATTATTGTGTGTTAGATGTAACTCCTATAACGATTAAGGGGAGCTCATTAAGAAGAGTCTCGTTGGATGTCCAGTCTCGGAAAATAGCTCTTGGTAACGGACCTGATAGTATTCCCCTATCCTTGCCCTCCATGGTGACTGACACTGCACATTCCGACTGATCACAACTCGTTTGGCAGGCAGTATATCTGTTTTAATTTAACTCTATATTAATCTATCTTTCAAGTCCATCAGAATTTTGCGTTTATTCATTCACAAAACTCTTGTCTGGTTTCTTTGGTTGAAGCTTTCTCACCAGGTTTGCTGTAAAACTTGGTACTTTTCAATGAAAAACGAATACAGAACTAGCGAAAGAGAGTGTAATGATGGAGTTTCTGGCTCTGTAGGAAGAAATGATTAACCTCATTGAGACAGGTTAAAACTTTTACTCAAGTTCTCTACGCAACCTCGTCGACAAGAAAGCGGAAACAACGCCTCCAGATCTTTAAGAAAGAACTTCTCGATCCAGAGCAGTAAGAAAACCCGTGCTCTCCAAATTATATCACTTTACGTCTCGTGTGAAGTTAAAATATCTCGATTTCATATTTCCCTTATGTCGTGTTTTGATTACTGTAAATATTACTATGCCTTAATACTACTACTGTACTGATTTCACTATTAGTGGTTCTACTTAACTGCTACTGCTACTATATATTTTATACATAAATCTGGATTTATTGAAATTATGAATTACATGTACACATTTAAAATATTAGCTGTAAGCAGTATGGAATGAAGATAAACGTAAACAAGACGAAAAGCATGGTTATCGGAAGAAAAATAAATAAGGTAAACTTGCGGTTTCTAAATGAGGCAGTAGAACAAGTCGAAGCTTAAAATACTTGGGGTATACTATAAGTCAGGCCTGCACAAGGTTTGCGCTCTCCGAGTCGGCTCACAGCCTGAGAGCAGAATGCAGATACTGGCTGCGCTCTGTATAAGGGTGGACTGGAAGAAGGGGTGATCTCGTACAAAATGTACACAAAAGTACTAGTACGAGTGTTCATGAAATGAATTCCCGTTCAGTGTTTACAAAACTATCTTGGATTATTATTAATTAATGAAGAAATATTTATTTTACAGAAATAATAGAAACTCTATAACTAGTTAAATATACAGTATCATTTTGTTATATTTTTATTCATCAGTTTTATGCTGTTGACAGCTGAAAGGAACAGTACTGATCGTAATGAAACATCAGTTACAGATGTTCGATGTCTGCCTTTATTAAAGTTGATAATAGAAAACAGTTGCTCACAAATATAAATGTTGAACAATAAAAAGGTTCAGGAGTTCCAAGTTGCATTATTACATGACGTAGGGTGCGTTAGAATTTATTAATCTTCAACAATTTAAATATCTCTCGTCAGGGAAAAGGCCAGTTCATTGGCTATGTTTGGAAGTCAAAAGGAGAATAGCAATGGCAAAGGAAGCTTTAAGTAGAAAGAGGAGTATCTTCTGCGGATCTCTGAAAAAAAAAAAAAAAAACTAAGGAAGATACCAATTATGTGCTTTGTTTTAGGTGTGGCACTGTACGGGACAGAAACATATACATTACGGCAAAGTGAAGAAAAGCGACTACAAGCATTTGAAATGTGGATATGGAGAAGGATGAGCTAGTGAAATGAATACACAGAATAAGACATGAAGCTGTGTTGGAAAGAGTGGGTGAAAAAGAATATTGCTGAAACTGACCAGGAAGAGGAAAAGGAATTGCTTTGGTCACTGACTGAGAAGAAACTGCCTACTGAGGGATGCACTGGAAGGAATGGTGAACGGGAGAGAAGTTCGGGGCAGAAGAAAATATCAGAAGGTATATGGATCATATGTGGAGACTAAGAGGAATGCAGAAAATAGGAAAGATTGGAGAATGCTGGGTTTGCAGTGAAAACCTACCCTTGATCAAAGAACTATGAATGAATGAACGAAACAAGCTGTTTGAATTTGGGACATTTTTGAGTTCATGGTGTTTGAAATTTATTGTTATTATTATTATTATTATTATTATTATTATTATTATTATTATTATTATTATTATTATATAGTTGGTTATTTAACGAATTTATATCAAATGTAACGCTAATTATACAGCGTCGGGGAAATTTATGAAATTGGTGACAGCGAGATGTTATTTCTAGCTAGACGAGATCGAGTATTTGCTATGACATTGCCTGATATTTGCCTTACTGTTTGGGAAGATCTCGGAAATAATTCCTATCAACTAATTAGCACATCTGCTATTCACAACCACGCTCGAGCAGATGAGACCAACTCGTTATCCCTGATTGTAGTCTTTGGTTCAGTATTATTGTTTATTATCACTTATCGTTATCACTATTAATATTATTGGGACTGTGTTAATTATTACATAATCATTTAGCAAATAAATATTTGAAATTAACAATAAACATTTGAAATAATAAAATTGAATATTTATATCTATTTAATAATATTCTTCTCCTTTCACAAGCAAATCAATGTAACTTTATTTTATACTTATTTTGACATTTATTGACAACGCAGTTACTCATAACTACAGTTTTATTAACTCATTTTGTTTACACAAAATGAGGAAAAGTTACCTTCATGTTGTGACCGAATAATATATTTATAGCAGTTGTTACATTTCTACGCAATATGTCAATGGATTGACAAGTTATTATTTTTTTATATATGCCGACGGTTGTTATTGGCAATTTTACAGTCCGTTATTAGGCATGACATTCATGTTAGTCAAAAAAGAAATACGAACACATGAATGCAATTTATTCCGTTGTTAGTTTGCAATAGAACCTTCTTTTGTATTGTTTTCAGTAGTCAGAGTTTGTAAATGTCGGGAAGTAATATCAGCATTATAATTCAAGGCGACTGAAACAACCGTTCCATATTAATGTATTTAGATGAAAGTAGTAAGTTTTTTGTCAATAGAGGCATGGAGGGAAGACGAATAGCTACTTGGGAGCTTCATAGCGGCTAAAATTTCTCAAAAGTACATGTTTATTGTATTTCATGGCAAGGTCACAATAGTTTCATCATAAGTTCGTCTAGTGAAAAATAAAGATTTTTAATTAAATTCAGGTAGGGTAAAGATTGATAAATTGTGATAGTTCTTTTTGAGAATTCATTACAGTTTTACTGAGCGAGAGGAAGATCGGTTTTTTGCTTCGACGTATTAAGGGAATGTTTGTGGACAAGTTGCTGCACAAACCCGGTCCTTCTCTCGCTCAGTAAAATTGTAATACAGTAGCGCGTAAATTAATCCGAACACGACATATTTTTACATTTTCTGTCATTGTTGGCCTCACAGCTGCTCATACCGCTTTAATTGACATCTGTAGTACGTGTAATTCCATTGTTGAAGGTCTGTCGTTATTATTTTTTTTTTTATAATATGTGACATTTTGCCTGTCGTTTTGTGCTTATAAGCATTTCATTTGTGTTGAAGACTTAATGTTGCAATTCTGTGTACATTCTGTCGTCTTCACAAATGGATACAACTCCACGAAAACGGTCTAAAATTATAACATTAGCAGAGCATTCTTCTATGACACAAAGGCAAATTGCTGCAGAATGTCACATCGGTTTGGCTACTGTTAATTCGATCATAAAACGATACAGGGAGACTGGATCCATCACACCCCAGAAAAAAGGAAACTGTGGCCGGAAAAGGAAGTCTTCACCTGCAGATGATCGTTTAATTGTCAGGAAAAGTAAATTAAATCCTAGACTAACTGCTGTCGACTTAACCCGCGAGTTAATGGCTACCACTGGGGTGAATATTCACGTCACAACAGTGCGGCGTAGGCTTTTGGAAGCTGGACGAAGGGCTCGTAAGCCTATTAAGAAGCAACTGCTATCCCCTGTTATGTGCAAAAAAAACGCTTAATGTGGGCAAAATTACATCAACACTGGACAGTGAATGACTGGAAGAATGTACTTTTTTCCGATGAGTCTCATTTCGAGGTCCACGGCCACCGTCTTTCTTACGTACGGAAAGGATCCGAAAACGTAACAGCAGCTCATCTCCAACAAGCACCCAAATACCCCCCTAAAGTAATGTTTTGGGATTGCTTTACACATGAAGGGCCTGGAGCATTAATACCTATCAAGGGAATGATGAATTCTGACAAATATATTCACTTATTGGAAACCAGAATCGTACCCCAGCTGCAAAAATCATTTCCGGATGGTAGAGGTGTGTTCCAACAAGACCTGGCACCATGCCATACGTCTCGAAAAACTACAGAATTCTTCAACAAGAAGAATATTCAGGCACTCCCCTGGCCAGGCAACTCACCCGACATCAACCCCATTGAGAACTTGTGGTCAATTTGCAAAAGAAGAATGCAAAAAATGGATTGTTCTACAAAGGAGAAGATGATTTCTGCCCTCATTGGTGTATGGTTTCGCGATGAAGAAATGAAGAATATTTGTGGGAAATTAGTGGAATCCATGCCAAATCGTCTCAGCTGTTATTAGGAACAAGGGAAGCCACATAGATTACTGAGGTATGTCTTACATCCTTTTCTTATCCCGTTTGAGTGTTTTTGAATAAGTAATTACGTTGTTCGGATTAATTTGCACGCTACTGTACATTCTCAAAAAGAAATATCACATTATTAGACTACTCGTATCACAGTATTACCAACCTTTACCTATATCGTCACAGGTTTTGGCTTTGAAAAAGGGGGGAAAAAACACGCACACACCAAAATTTTTGATAAATCCAAGTGTTAAAGTCCAATGAATGAATAAAAGTGGTTTAGATTAGATATAAGAACAGATGGAATGCATTTGTGCATTCGTTAGCACTGGATAGAGTGACATCTTTATTCTGGTTCTAATTCCGGAGACATTTGGAGTGATTCTTGTGGCATCTAAATTAGAGAAAGAGGTTATTGCAATTTCCTCAACATCACAAATTTCTTCACAAAAAATTCTCCACTTAATCTTGATTTCTCTTCATGTCGTAAAATTTCAGAAAATGAAATGTTGTACTCGCTCTGATCAAGCCAGACTACTAATACTTCGTAACGTTCAAAACTATCCTGAGTTACTCAATGGGTGATAACTGCTGTTGAACGGGGTTATGTTCCCACTACTGATAGACGTAGAACAGCTTAAATACTCGTTTATACCAAGTGAAATTTGTCTAAGAAGGGAAGGGTTTCGGCTCGAATAGAAATTTCGTATTTAAAATTTATACACTGATTGATTTGTGCGACGTAGCATCACATGTTACGAAAGCCGTTTCGATTCGGAAACGATTAATCTTCGAGAGATTATTTTCTTTATTTCTGTTAATAGTTTTTCATTATTCATTGTACAAATGAGACGTCAGGTTCCAAAATCCTTCTTATCTAATTCCTATAGTTTTTCATAACAATTTTTGTGTGGCATTTTTAGATACTACTTAAACCGAAGTGTTAAAAAATTAATAAAAGAAGAAAATCAGTCTGCAAAGTTTCATCCTTAAAATTTTAAGAATGATAACAAAATAAGGTGTAATATTTTGGGTAATATGTTGATTGGAACCGTACGCTGGACAATGCGGATTCTGGCGCTGCAACTAAGGGATTTGATGATATTTGAAACTAAAACAATTAAGGAGTCCTCTGAAGTTAAGTATTTAGGTATAATTTTCGACAATCGTTTAAAATGGAACCAAAACATTAATTACCTTTGTAATAAATTACGTAAAATTATGTATTATTTTGTTTTTTGAGGAATTACTTGTCAATAAGTTTATTACGCACAATATACTTGACTTTATTTCAATCGGTAATTATGTATGGAATTATAGGATGGAGTAGCTTATTTAAATCCAATTTTAATCGACTTTATTTATTACAGAAGAAAATAATTAAAATATGTCTTCATAAGCGTATTGATTTTCCATCTCAAAAATTGTTTTTAGACTTCAGTGTTCTTAAAATAAGACAAATTTATTATATTGCATTAATAAAATTCATACATAAAAATCGAAATAATTTTGAATTGTATTTTCATAGTTATGAAACAAAAGGTATGAATTCTTTAAGATTGTTTGAACCAAAATGCAATGCTGCTAAAGTATTTAATCATAGTAGTAATTTAGGCCCAAGAATATATAACAAATTTATATTTAAATATCCCAATCTTGTCAATTCTAATAGTTCTAGTATTAAATTAAAAAAGTTATGTATGGATTTTATAAAAAATAAAACATTGTAAATTTAAATTTATATATTCTTATTGCGTAATAGACATAAGACAAATTGTGTTATATACTTCTTAATTTCAATTCAGGAATCCGCCCCTGAGCACGAGTTCTCTTTCAGGGGTGAGCTGAAGTTTTTCTGTTTATGTTATATTTTATGTTACAGTTATTAGCTAAATAAATGAATTAATTAAATGAATAAATAAATAAATAAATAAATAAATCAATCAATCAATCAATCAATCAATCAATCAATCAATAAATACATCAATAAATGAATGAATGAATGAATGAATGAATAGGCCTTGCCTTCTCAAAAGAATGCTACTTTTATGTCATGTCTGTTTCTTTCTGAATTTTATAAAATATTATTTATATTACTGGAAAAGTCGTGAAATTTCATTATTTCGAAACCATAAACCAGATAAGTCGCAAGCATTATGATGAAAATAGAAAAGATATTAAATGATAAACAACTGAATACCTCAAATGCAGCAAATAAGAGCTCTAACAGCTGTAACCTTTGTACTGTAATTTGGAAAACGTGTATTGTGTAGGCTGCTTTGAAGTGAAACATGCATTTTATAACCTTGATAAATTAGATCTTTTTGGTTGAAGTTTTGTAAAGGTATTATTGCCATTTCTTTGTATAATATAAGTCTAATTAGTTGAGAGTGATGCAGTACATTTGATAACTACTCTTAGCATTTCCCATCACTATCAAACGAAACATACCTGTGATGTTTTTAATTCCATATTGCAACATATTCAAAGAGCGCATTAATGAGTGCTTTATGCAATTGTTTTAATGTCCTGCGTCATGTGCAATCCATCACAATATAATGCGCGCGTAAGAGATTAGCCGTGTTCCAGTGCTTATTACCATTATATCAAAGTACATCAACTATTTATTTACACTTAATATTTTAGGAGAAAGATTCGCTCCGGCGCCGGGGATCGAACCTGGGTCCTTGGTTCTACGTACCAAGCGCTCTGACCACTGAGCTACGCCGAATTAACCTCTTCCCTTACTATATATTTTACCAGTTTTGTGAAAGAAAGTGTCATATTTTTTTATTTTCGTAAAGAGGTCATTTAATATTGCAGAATCACTGTACATCACTAATTTTCTTACATACTTAAAACATCACTATGAAATAGACAATGGGACTCAAACGAGTTAACTCGGGTTAATAAATTTTGACGCATGTTAGCAACCCGAGTTAACTCGGGATAATAAGGGAAGTAGTTAAATCCACAGCACCGGACCGAACCTTCCTTCTTCGATGTTTCCCTTTGTGGCCTGACTCCAAGTTAGGCATATATGTTGACGTGTATCCAATGTCAACAGCCATTATACTAGGAGCGAACTCAGCTGAGTGACTTGTTGGCCGGGAATCCCAGTTATTATGCACTACTAGTTAAGAGAATATTATAGATATATTAATTTTTCCTACAGAATTTATCTGTAATGTTGACACTTAATATTTTAGTAGAAAAATTCTCCCCGGCGCCGAAGCGAATTTTTCTCCTAAAATATTAAGTGTCAACATGACAGATAAATTCTATAGGACAAATTAATATATCTATAATATTTATTTGTAACTAACACATTTAAGAACCAATGTAACTTACAGTAATTTAGTAATGTAGATGTATATACAGGGTGAAAGATAACCACTACACGTAAATGAAACTGGTAATAGATCATGAGGAGAGATCTGAAAAATATAAATAAGTTTTTTTCTAACATTCAGGGTCGATTTCTAAAACGAGGTCTAGACTACGGCCATGGCTTTAAACCATGTTTAGTTTTATAAAATTAGGTCTCGTTCATTTTTTTGAGCCATGGCTCGAAACCTGACCTCAAGCAGAGAGCACAGCTGGGGTAGGTTTAAAACCGCTGCTTCATGTGTACAAGATGGACGTAGTAAATCAGCTGCATGATTATCTTATTTCCTAAGAGCATTAAATCCCCCAAATTTATGTTGAGAAACAGGAATAATCCTTTAGAACTATATAGCAACCATAATTTCAAATGAAAATCGAAGGAATCAACGTAAAATTTAGCAATAATGCTAAATCGTAACTTACAACGAAATGCAGCTTTTTGTTGTTTTGAGATAAGTAAGATACAGTATTTTATATTAATTATAATTTACATTTATGCCTATAAGACGATATAACTTCATTCATAGTCTTTACAATACTTCTGGAAATTATGATGTTGGCCTAGAAAAATATCAAACAAAGGTGATTTTTTTTATTAGGTTGTAAGTTACTGGGGCTTTTCACGTAGTGGTGTATCTGAAAATAGAATGATAATATTGGTACATTTAGTTCAAATTGAAATTTTAACCCAGATAATATTAATTTAAATTATTAAATACCTGCTAAAGGGTGTTCAGATTTTAAAGCGTTAGTAATAATTGTGAACGAAGGATAAACAGCAACAAAATAAATATTCAACTTTTGCTTATTTCATCAATATTAGTTTTTATTTCGGCACCTAAAAATACGTTACCCTATTAAAAACTAAAGTAATGCTAGTATTTTAAACCATTTTCTGTAAATTAGTAAATGTAACAATAGCCTAACTTACGTCACAACAAAAGAATGCACTGTAATTCAATAAAAATATTAACCCGATGTTCATTTTTTTCTAATATCGACTGTTGATCTAGAATAAAGATCGATTCCTTTCTGCGTTGCCATATATAAAAACCACGAACCGCGGTTTCTTCTCAAGTTGTGTCTCGACTTCGTTTTAGAAATCGCACAGAATTCAGACCTTGATAGAGATTTAAAAACCGCGGCTTGGAACCACAATTTCGTCGTGTTTTAGAAATCGGTCCTCACCGTTATAGAGGAAATCGTTACGTTTCTATGAAATATTTGGCAACGTCACGGCTACTGCAATAATCTACCTAGCGCGGCCTGCACTCTAGCAGGACCGAATTAGTAGTTCAAAACGATATAGACCCGTATTCCTCCTTTGCTGTATTCAGTCACAAGCATGCGACACTGGCCTACGTTGCAAGATTTATTTTAACGATTTTCGCAGTTTTTCAGTTCAAATTCATGACTAAACGGTTTAATTTGTAAAAAAAAAAAAAAAAAAAAAAGTCTAAAGTGTAGCTTATAATGTCATAAAGTTTCACGAATTTGATAAGGTGGACCTAAAATACCCAACAAGAAGTCTTCTGAACGTATTAGCGGAATGTTGAAACTAAGCACGCCCGAGGTAAGCAACCTGCGGATAGAATTTATGTAGTTGAGGCGGAGGAAGTGAATATATATTCTCCGAAAAAGTAACTAATAAGGTTTCAATTTGTGACCTTAATAATTTTCATAAAAGCAGCATAAGGTCCCAATTATTAAGATTTTATGAAAATGAAATCCCAGCGCTACGGAAATTATATATAATTTGTAACGAAAAATTAAATTTCATTAGCTGCAAATGTCACTGCGGAGACTCATCCTGTTTATGAATTTCAAATTAAAAAATATTAAAAATAATCGGACGATAAAAAATAGATTAGGAAAAATTAGGAAACATGGTCATTATGAAAATTAGTTTTGAAGAAACTGATTATTATTAAAAATAATAGGAAATCATGAGAAAGAGTTACGTCATCTGCTTCTTGCATGATATTTTCTAATCTGAAACCTTACCGCTTTATTTGTATAACAGGACAGTCATGAATAGATCAACCATACTTCCAACGACAATTTTTTATCACCCTGTATAAACGGGTATCAGTGTTGTTAATCGCTGGCAGTTTCTGGAGATGTGTTTACCGTCATATACACGTTATCTAAAGGAACATCGACGCAAAGCGTCATCAGTAGTTGATGCGAAATGAGGAAAGTAATTTGGAACTAGAGTAGGGGTGGCGGTGAAGTGTACAATGCGTGCTGTGCAGTATATCAAACTTGTTCCTGTCGCACGTGGTGATTAATGGACGCTCATCGGACGCGCGACATGACATGGTCTATAACAAATTATTTAACTGATTCCTAATTAAGTAACAGAGGCTATCACACAGGGGGAGCGTATTTTATACCAAGTAACGTGTTTGCTTTAGAAATAAATACTGAACTAGCAGAAATAGACGATGTAGTGGAGTTTTCCTCTCGTAAAAAATTTAAGATTTTAGATCCATTACCATAGCAACTGAATGAAACAGTTAACAGTTTGAGACTACAACCTCTCTGTCGGTCATCACCATAACTTTGCTGGCTCTGTGGATAGCACACGTGCTTCCCAACCAAGTGATCCAGGTTTGATTCCTTGTCGTTTCAGATTTGTCTCCTCTCCATCTTGACAATGATAATGAAAGAGGAAGGAAATGTGGAAAAATAATTGAATGAGGAATATCATAATCTTTAAATGTCCATTTTTAAATTAAAATTGACATTAGCCTCTTGTGTTTCGTGGTGATCTTATGTAGACGCATCTTTACGAATAGGAATAACACAAGTTGCATGATCTAGTTTGCAATTACATGGTATATAAATATTGAAATTCAGGCAGGAATTCCGTAGTTGTGTTTATGTGATGTTACAGAATTATCGTATTTTAACGTATAAACACTCCCTCGCGTAATTCCTCCCCCCCCCCGAAGATTACGTTTACAAAAGGTGCTCAATGTGTTCCACTTCATTGTTTAGACATGCCGAGCACGACGTACACACGATTGGCGAGTTCGCTCAAACATCATGTTGTCATCACGGATCAATTGGCATTAATTTTCATCACGTTGAAATAGGTCCTCTGCATCATTCACTGGTGTTGCATAGACGACAGCTTTCAAGTGACCTCCAAAGGTAAAATCTAATGCAGTGAAGTCTGGTGGTCTGGGTGGCCAAGGCACTGGACCACCGCGTCCAATCAAAACAAAAACAACGCACCTCTGTCTTGTCACTGTGTTGTTTGTAAACGAACACTGGTACAAAATTAAAACAAAAACAAAATAATATTATCAGATACTTATGAAAACAAAAGTCACTGTTACTATTTTTTTCCAATAAATAAGAATTTTCCAATTCTACAGACATTCGGCAAACATTAGGCCTCTTACCGATTTTTAACGAACTCGGTTGTTTAGTTTACATGCTTCAATTCTTCGTGCATAGGTAGCAGGGCGAAGTTTGTAATATCTTGATATACCTCTCATGTTCGAATATTGCTCTACAGTAGTCTACATTGTGTCGCTGTTGTTGAAACCAGACCGCTGATATTGTACCTATATATATTTTTTTATAAAACGTTATTTTCATACGAAATAACTTAGTACATTTGTGAGTTACATTCCTTAAACCTAACCTACCTTCTTCAGTAGTACGATACAATGTGGATAGCGGCACTTTAAATATATAAACTTTCTATAAATACCATAAAAGAACACGTGTGGCGTAGTGGATAGAGCGTCAGCACGTAGATCTGAAAACCCAGGTTCAAATCCCGGTGCCGGAGAGAATTTTTCTCCATTCCACTCATTCTTCATCATATGATGACGCAGAATTTCTGCATGGAAATATCATATGACTTCGGTACAACGTAATATATGATATGCGAAAAGTAATCACAACGTGATTTAAGACGGAGCTTATTCCGTCGGATCCCGGCCGCTTAGTCACTCGTAAGAGTGCACCTCTGCACACTGTGAGTACAGTAGTGGCAAAAAAATCGGACCGATCCTTGTAGCTGATACAAAAGAATCCTGTGCTGTATATTGTGTCAAACTGTGGTAATTTCAAAATGGATAGTAAAGCCAGTGGTATGTACTGCTATTTAATGTAAAAATACGCAGTTATCTTTGCCGAATAGAGGTAGAAATGTAAAATTGATGCCAGATGAAAATAAAACTCTCAAAGTTTTTTCGTCTGTAAGTTCAAGGCAGTGAAGGAAACAAAAGACGGTAAGAATCAAACAAATGCAATAAATTTCATTGTTACAATTAATTATACAAGATGGATGTGTTTTGTGACTAACAAAATTTGAATCTGTGATTCTGAAATCAGCTACAAGAGTCGGTCCGGGTTTTTTTGCCACTACTGGACATTGTACCACTGTCACACTTCTGTGACGCAGTGCTTGAGGGTTGGCCACTAGATGGAACCTAAGAGATGGAACTTAAAAGTGAGAGGATTCTGTCCGGCATCGGAATGGGAATCCGGTGTGGCTTAGTGGATAGAGCGTCAGCACGTAGAGCTGAAAACCCGGGTTCAAATCCCGGTGCCGGAGAGAATTTTTCTCCGTTCCACTCATTCTTCAGCGTATGATGACGCAGAATTTCTGCATGGAAATATCATATGTACTTCGGTACAACGTAATAGGCTATATGTCATTTGCGTATTGTGACTCAACGGAATACTTACTCTATGGTCCGTCCCAGGAATTTATAGAGTAGAAAGACGAAACAAGATCTCTGCGCAAATGGTATGTGGGAGGGTTAGGGCCAATGATCTCTCTGGGGGTACAGATGCCACAAACTAGCAAGCTGTCTCGTTTGCGCAGGCGCATAGAGCACTTCTCCCCTACCACTGTCCGCTTACTGCTATGCACAGTGGACTAGAACGGTACAGTTCAGTTCTAATAACAATCGAGAAGGCTGTTTTCTGTGTAAGAACGTGTCTACGTGTGGCTGTCGTTTGTAATAGAAGTATTTCTTCTATTATGATGAGTAGTACATTATCGGGCAAAAGTTCTCCATAGTCAAACGCTATAATCTACAGTATAATTTGGGCATATGGAACATTTAAGTCAGTCATATATTATACTAATGCATATACTTTTGCAATTAGAAAATAAATCATTAACACCAATAACATTAAATGAGTTATTATGTATTACAACACTGCTCAACATATTATAGGGAGGATGCAACTTGAATACATTGCCAGCAAGTCAACTTTTCAGATAATATGACTGTAACGGGTATCGGAGCGTAGGTGGGCCCCCTTCTTCAGCTGTACTACCTCTCCTCTCCTCTCCTGGCAGCTTCCTAGCTTGAGTTATCTGTAGGTGTTGGATGATCGAAGCTACCAATCGCTTGCAGGGAGGGAATCATTTTTATCTGAATTCTACCTTCTACCACGACCATCTTACCCCTTAGCGGCCTCGAGCTGATGCTGTCCGCAATACACTCCGGCACAGATAGACTCCTCCTCTATATGCGTGAAGTTACTCTACAGCAGGCATGTCAATTGATGCCCACAGGAGCAAGCGCGCGCTTTAGAGCCCAGGAGAGCCTGAGCTCTTTACAGCGGAAAGGAAAGAGACAGACGAAAAAGTAGTATATCCCGCTTGGTCGAGCTATATTCAGGGGTGGCCAACACTGATTCACTATATAAAGGGAAGAGAACTTATTAAAACTGTATCCATGTTAATTTTTAGATTTGCCTGAGAAGTATAAGTTCATAATAAGAATGTAAGTTTTAATTTTAATGCTCATTTTTCACAAGTTTGATTTTTTTATTCAAAAGAAATATTTTCTCAGCTTTTAGTATAGAAAAGTGAAATTTTCAGGTATAAGCCTATTTATTTAGTAGCCTTACAGAATATTTTCGTAAATCTAATATACCGTATATACGTATTACTGAAGATAGTGTATTGAAAATTTTGAAAATATTCGCATGGAAATTATTTGTAAGGAAATGAATTAACAAAGCAACTACTGTTACATCATAAGTAAAAGATACGTGCCCATGTGTTATAAAAATGTGAGCTCTATAGCTTCAGCAGATTTCGAGAAAATAATTTAATATTCTGATGATAGGAAGTTGCTCACAAATATCACCTTAAAAGCATAATGCGATAAGAGTTTTGTTATGTAATATTAGTTACACTTAAAACAGATACAGTACCTAGGTAACTTTGCTTTGTACTGTAATATTGTTTTGATTAGTTTATTGATTACTTTTGTAAGGCTAAAGATACCATCAATATAAATTCCAACTTATCATGTCATACTCAATCTCTTTCTTTAGAATATCACTTTCTTTATGAATGATGTGTTTCATCCACTTAATACAGTATAATATTATACTACTATGGAATTTAAGTGAATATTCCTTCTTAACTCTCTATTATGTTATTAAGATTTAAAACACAAGTGAAATATTAAGAAATCAGTGTTAGTACTTTTGTTTTAGAGACAATATAGATAATATTAAACAGAAAGAAGCCATATAAAAATAACGACATAAAATTTCACGTTCCATTTGAAATTTGTGCACCACTGTTTTCTTAATCCAACAGGTTGCTTATTCATATACACAACTCTTCCTCTTTCCATACTTAGCGCTTGATGCCCGCGCACGACGTCAAGGTCAAAAAAATGCGTTTGCTTTGGCATCACTTCTCTACAGTCTACAGATTTCTGGGACTGACCATAGATAACGTAAGGCAGATAAAATAAAGGTATGAATACACCGATCCTTTTCGTACAACCAAAAATGCCTCCATTCGTATATATGTGTAAGTTTCTTTATTTTTTGTACGTTCTTATTCAAATGTATTGTCTGTATAGTATTTGGAATTTGATGATAATACTAGCAGGCAATATTCCCTGTGTTTCTCGTTGATATACAATATTTATAATTTGAAAATTCGATTCCTCTGTCCGTACTCCTATGGTCAATGCGCTCGATTTTTTATTTATTTCTAACCCTGGGACCACTGCAAAATGTTGCAGTATACTCCTCCAGTTGTGTTTTATCCTCTTCATTGTTAATCATTACACTCAACGTCGACGTACACTGTGAGTACTAGCTTTGAATTTCCAATCGTATGACCTGAAAATTTTCAATGCATTAAATAATGTAGCGGATTTAGTAGCTACAAGGGCAAAGAGAACCAGTGAAGCAGGACATCCTTATCTAAAGAAACAGAATTCAGCTGTTTGTCATTATGTATTACATACCATACCTTTGTGTTTGTGTCAAGAGCACGCTTAAGCAGACTACAGTACGTTAGAGTTCGTAATCGTACTGTTAAACATAAACTGATTTCAGACTGCAGTAATTGAGGACCTACCGTTCTAAATGTGCTAAGTGCCAAAAACAACTTTCTGGGATATTGATGAAAAACACACTGTGCAATGCATGTTGAGATACCTACAACACCGTCTTTTGGCGCACGAAAGAGTCACTTACAGTTGAGCTACGACAAAGACATTTTAATATGATATTCTCATATGGATGTTCCTTCCCTAGATTGATCATCATCATCATCAACATTTCACGGCTTAAGCCATTTAGGCTCGTTCCGGTCTCATAGATTTCAATTAAAAAGTTGTATCCATCTCTTCTTTGGCCTACCAACACTTCTTCTACCCTCTGGATTATAATCTAAAATTATTTTTGGTATTCGGCCTGGTTTCATACTCTGAACATGCTCCTTCCAATTGTTCCTATATTGCTCTATTTTATCCATCAGTTTAAAAATATTTAATTCATTCCTGATATCTTCACTTTTTCTTTTATCCAAAAGTGTGCAACCGGCTACACTACGTAAAAACCTCATTTCAGCTGCTTCTATAGTTTTTTCTTCTTTCTTGGTTAAAGTCCAAAATTCACTACCATACAGCAATATAGGCACAGCCATAACCTTATAGAATTTTAGTTTGGTTTCTCTTCTAGTGTATTTCAGGGATCTTTTTATTGTGCCACATATAAAATTAAATTTTCTAAGTTTATTAAAAAGATCTTCCTTCTTAAAATAGGAGATATTACAGCCTAGATAGTTAAAATTGTTTACTTGCTCAATAGGTTTCCCATCCAAAATAATTTTTGCTCGTAAGGTATCTGGCCCTTTAAAAGCTAAAACTTTAGTTTTCTTTGTTGATATATTAAGATTATAATTTTTAAGAATATTACTTAGTTGAAATGTGGTCTTCTGTAAATCATTTTCTGAGCTAGAAATGAGAACCTGGTCGTCAGCAAAAAGTAACGTATCTAATATTTGTTCTTGTATTTTAAAATGTGAATCTAAATTTGTCTGCCAATGGAATATGGCATCGTCAATATAAACATTAAAGAGAGAAGGCGAAAGTGGACATCCCTGTCTTACACCTCTATTTATGGTTGCCGTTATATCATTTTTATGTCTCGTTCCAGTTTCAACCAATATCTTGTTTTCTACATACAAACTTCTTATTACAGTTATTAAATGTTGAGGTAGGCCTACTCCTTTCTGTTTCATGATATTCCATAATTTATTTCTATTAACTTTATCAAAGGCCTTTTCAAGGTCTACAAACAGTATAAAAGTTGGTATATTATATTCTCTATGTTTCTCAAATATCTGGTTAATAGTAAAAATACAATCGGAACAGGATCTGCCTTTCCTAAATCCATTTTGGGGTTCTAGGATAATATTTTCCATTATTTCCCTAGATTGATTAAAATAAAATTTGACAAATTGGTACTTAGCACATTTAGAACGTTAGGTCTTCAAGCATTGCTGTAGGAGTCGGATAAGTTCGTTTTGTATCTCTTGAATCCTACCATGTTTTGTTGTAACAGTAACATTTGTCCTAAAAATTAATATATTTTGAGAAATGTACAAAATGTTTACCACCACTATGAAAGCAGCATAGCTTCTATTGTTAGCTATTGGGAAAGAAACGAAACACATAGTGACAAACGGTTGCATTCTGTTTCTTCATTTGTTTCTTGCATTAGTTAACTTAGCTCTCAATGATGTATTAAAATTAATATTTCTCAATTTTACTTCTATGAAGTCTTTGCAAAGTCATTGTTCTATTTTGCAGCTTTTGTCTTCGTCCTAAAAATCCAACCGGAGAAGAAAGAATTATCAAATTTTATAATTAACTATGCACAGGGAACCGTAAGTAATTTCAATGGGTTATTCTTTGAGATATTTCAAACAAAAAAGTTTAATACAGTTTTGCTCATTTCGAGATAAAAATGTTTTATATGAAATATTTCATAGCCTGTTTCGGGAAAGCCAGTCGTTCAATTCGCAATGTGCCAGTCACTTTAAGAGAGCAGTGTATTATTATAATAAATGATTGAAAAAATATATAGTTTTCTCCCTGAAATTTGTAGAAATTTTATCCGAACAAATGTAACATTTTAAAATTCTATTGCAGAATGCAAAATGTTACATTTTTTCGGATAAAATTTCTGCACATTTAAAGGACAAACTATAAATTTTTTTATAATATATTGATCTGTTAAATTGAGCCGTTCAGAGCAGAAGTGGTGTAAGTCAAAAATGGGTAATGGAGGTTAAAGTAAACATTCTGTAAAATACAGCACGAAATAATAATTAATATTCAATTTATTTAAACTATTACTAGTCAATGGATAGCAAGAAGGACATACTAATTGCTACTTTGCGCTATATTTTACAGAATTTTTACTTTAAACCTCATTACCCAATTTTGACTTACACCACTTCTGCTCTGAACGGCTCAATTGATTGAGCATATTGCGAATTCAATCCATAGCTTTCCAAAACACGCTATGAAATGTTCCATATAAAATAATTTTTATATGGAAAAGAAAGCAAAAACGAGCAAAATTGTATTAAAACTTTTTGTTTGACAAAATTAATGACATTACTTATGGTTCTGTCTGTATGTATATTCCTAATAAACAATGAAATTGGTCTAGCCATATTCAGAGAATGGAGGATGCCAGTGTTTTGAGACAGACATTGGAATGGATACCTATGTGAAAGGGAAGAGGAAATAGTACGGGCTGATTACGTGGATAGAATAAATTAGTAAATATATTTAACAGAAAGTAGTAGGACGCTGGGAAAATAGAAAAAACGAAGAAAAAAAATTTAAACATAGGAAGGTGGTTGAACATTACAAACTTGTTTATAATAATCAAGATTCTCTGCGTTTTTCCTTCTCTTCGGATCACGGTTTTGCTTAGTATACATTAATTTAACAAGGAGAACTATTTAATATCGCGGTAGGAATAATAAAAACTAAATCTTGCGTTAGGCGTAATTTAAATAGCTGTGTAAATAAATGTCAACGTATGAGAAGAAACTGAGAATGTTGTCGAACACCAAGATGTCATCTGCTGGCGACACGCATAACAAGGCTTGCTAATTCCATGTATAAAGAAATGTCTTTCCTTTTTACGTCAACAGACATTTACTCCCACTTAAGCTCGTGATATTCATTGAAAGCTCCGTCTGCTATCATGTAAATATGGGCACGAGGCCAGGTCATTAATTGGCTGTCACGTGACGTTAGATTCCTCATCCATCATTCCGGGAGGCTAATCCGTGTCCGCCGGGAGAGCAGGGTGACATGGATCCAACACGCTGCACTTCATTGCTCGGCATAATGAGACAAACAAATACTGTTGTCGGCTCATAATGCTCTGCGAACTTGTTTGCCATTCCGCTCATCTTCTGAGCACGCCCACGTGTGTTGTAGTGAAAAAGACAGCGAAATAATTATTTTAAGGCTTGCTTTACAAGAATATGAGAGTTGAAAGTGAAGTTATCAGAGAGCGGGAAGGTAGAACTCCCATATATGTAAAGTCTTTATGGCTGTTAAGGAAAGGCTGAAGAGTGAAACAACAAAATGATATTTTTCACTTTTAATTCAACTAAGTTTGTAGCTTTTTTCTGAATCAGAATATTATGTAGTTTATTAAAATTATCATTTACGCCTTTTAACCCTTTGAAGCGCAGTGGTTACAGTACGTAACCACCTTTTAAATTTGAGTTTCCCTCCTACTTACAAAGTGGTTTTTATTCCAAAACTACTGCACTGCGTTCACTGATCCTTAGTAACTGTAGAAGAATTTTATTTTTCCTATATTTGTGTTACTGAGCCTGTTCATTAAGATGGCCGATGTTGCTGTGTATAGTTGGGGTGTGGAAGACTCGCTACATGTTTTTATTTCATTTGTATGCTAAAATATCACAGCTACGTAAGTTTCTATTTAGTATTATTTGTCTTTCGGGCTTTTAGAACATATTTCAGTAACAAGATTGTAATTTCTTCGACACATGTGGCATCAATATAGAAATATGCATCAAACAGGGTAGTTATGCTTACCATATCCAACAAAATGTTCCATTTTCGTGTCGGCTTATTCATAATGGCTACAAGGAAGAGATGATTGGTGACAATCACAAAGTGTTTTTGACAACTTTTTCAGAAGTTTGAATCTGATGATCTCTAAGGCAGCAAAATATCTGTGCATGTGGAACAGTTGTACATGGGTGTATTGGTTTACTACACGACGAAAGAAGAGACCGCGACCTGAAACATGGTGAGAGTGATAGCCGTACATCATATGCTGGAGTGTCCTGGCTCAATTGGAAGGATAGAAGATCCATTATTTTCCATCCTAATTACCATGATCCATCTATTGTCGCCACTGTCTCAAGGAAAGAGAAGAATGGAACAACCATTGAAATTGCTAGTCCACAACTCGTGAAGGACTACAGCAAACATTGGGTTATGTTGACAAAGCTGATATGTTGAAGTCCTGGTACGAGATTGATAGAAAATGTAGAAGATAATGGCACCGTATTTTTTGGTATTTTGTTGATGTCACTGTGACTAATGCCTTCTTGGTATATTCATTGAGAGATGAAGGTGGAGAACTGACTCTGAAGAATTTCAGGTTGGCAATTGTTGATGGTTTGGTCGCAGCTAATATTCCAAAACCTAGAGGGAGAAAGACAGATACTAAAATCTGTGCACCACTTCAAGCCAACGGTCCCATATGAGAAAAGATTCGACAAGGTGGCACATACGCCTGTGTGTCGATCTTCAAGACGCTGTGCTTATTGTAGCACTAAAGTTCAACCACACGGGAGTAAATGGGCCTGCAACACTTGTGGAGTGACACTTTGCTTTAATTTATTATTTATTTATTTTATTTAAATTTAAATATACAGAATGAAGAATATAATTACAAAACAAACAAGAGAAATAGAAATAAAATAATACAAGCAATATAAAAAGAAGATACAGTAGTATTGACAAAATTTGAGACCGAATGAGCAACGCTCGTGCTCGGTCGCAGTTCAGATATAATATTAAAATAAAAAATAATAATAATAAAAATAAATAAGTAAAATAAAATAGGAACTAAAATATAATTACAGCGGCAACGGAATTATATAATGTAATATTAACACTAGAGAAGAATAATATCGCACGTGAAAAGTAGGACTAATATATATTTCAAAATTATAGAATACAAATATAATATAGGTTGATTAATTCATACACATAGGCTATAAATTTATTTAATCAAATTGAAGATATTAACACGTTTTAATTTTCTTGTTATATGAGACCAGAAACTGTTTCCTTTTTTATCATTCACAATAAGTCTGAAGGCATTGTGTTCTGCAGTATTGCATAGTGATTTTACCATGAAACCACCCATTTTATGTGTCAAAAATTGAAGTTTTTCGAATTTTTAAAATTTGAGGTACTTCTCTTAGACAAATAAAAGATTAATTTCATTGCAAACACAATTTTTATTTCCCTTCCAAATGCGTGCATCAAAGGTTTAAATGACATGTTTTGAACCGAGGAGGCTAGCGGAGTGGTAGAGAACTGTCCTTGCACATTCGGGAGGTCCGGGGTTCGATCGCAGAGGCCAACAATCCTAACTGAAATTTTTCATGGTTTTCTCAGTTATTTCCAGGCAAATGCCGGGATTGTACCTCTTGAAAGGCCGGCCATGGACGGCGATCCTTCCCTCAATCCTTTCATATGTGTGAGTGAATGCTGTGTAATGTCTTAAATGTTTGTGTTGTATCGGAGGTGGCCCTGGCATTGAGCTGATCCCTCATACGGGGAGGCCCTCCATGTCCTTGTGTGGTCAAAAAAGTCTGTATGTGATCCAATAGATTAAAGCTCGATGACAATAGTAATATGCGTTACAAGAGCGGTATGTTGAAGTTTTCATGTTCGAGGAAAAGTTTGAAAAAGCGAAACGTAGTTGAGCTTTTTTAATTTCCGAGAATTGAAAGAAAACATACCGCTCGTGTATCGTACATTATTTTGTGCGAAGATCGTTTATTACATTCCTGAAAGAGGAATTTCTAATTAGTTGCAATGAAATCTCCATCTTGGTTTCTGTTCAATGACGGCAAATTTGCAAAACAAAAATATCTATCTTCAACATTGTTGCTTTAAAATGTTTTCTGTGTTTACTATACTCCAGCAGGCCGTGATATGCGTCTGTCTTTTTTTTTCCCCCCAGTCTATAAATGCGAACTTAAAACAAACGGTAAGGTTATGTAATGATTTAGAGTTTACTTAATTTTTGCAAATATTTCAAAACAATAATTAACAGTGCAATTTAGGTGAAATTGTAGTGGTAAGTTTTCAATTTATAATTATTACTATATTGAACGTCTCTAAAAATAATATGTTAAAAGCCTAAAGCAGTAAAATCAATATGTCACTTAAGCGGTAAGAAGAGGGAAATTGTTATGTGTGTTAGGTTGGGAATACTGAAGGTGGAATTTTAGACTTTCCGCGGATTGGTTTTGTGCGGAAACTAAGCAAATACGCACGATCTCGCACAAAAATTCCTACCAAGCACAGTTTTGTCATAAATTGAATGTAGCTTGTCACACATCTCTCGGTCGTGTTTATGTTGACTGTAGCAGATTATTTAAGACTACTGAGGGACCAATTCTAAAATAATAACCTTTGATTTCGAGAATAAATACGGAAATAACGAGCCGCCACTGCAAAGCGTACTTATTGTTTCAAAGCCGTGATCCGAATTCGCTGCTGCTCTCAGAAACTGGTGTGAAGAGCGTGCAGGTGCAGATGACGAAGTCTGTATTCATATTTCTAGTATTGAATGGGACATGCGAATTAATGGAGTGTGTGTTAACTTCCTTCATTGCCACTAGAATAACAGGGTGCGGGGGGGGGGGGGGTTGGAAGCTAGGAGCAATTTTCTCTCCGACCTCTTGAAGCTGACAGTGAGAAGAGGCGTTTTGCAAATTGAATTCTCCACCTCTCTCCCATCCACTATCTTATCCCGGTCTCCACTTCTCCGATCAGTACAAAATATAGACAAGACGTTTTGTTAATTAGCTCAAGTTAAATCTACTCACGTCGACGCTATCTGCTTGCGCTCCAGTTACTTGCAGGTGCACAGCGGGGCGCAAATGCATGAGATCGTCTGGGGAAAAAGAGTGCCTCAACCTGACGCACAAATTTCTTTCCTTCTTTCAATGGCGTTCACAGCCACCGAGGAACTTTCTTGATTTTTTCATGATACATGGCTGAATTTGCAGTCAAATTGACGTCGTACTTCCAAATAAAACAAAATATAGGCCTAATGTTGATGTTATATTCTGATCTACTATTGCGAATTTCACTTAATTTTAAAATCGTGCATTTGATAGCATTAAGAAGTGACGAACTTTGGGATAATCTGTAATGGAACTACAGAGGTGTGAAAATTATTAGAATAATCTTAATTTTAAAGGTTTTTAATAGTTTCTTCACAAATATTAATTGAATTGATGAATATTGGTATATATTACTATACTGATGTAGGATATATTTATTACTAACAATGCCGGAAAGCATTGTTGTACATTGGTATTATTCTTATTTTACAATTGTTATGGGAATTCAGAAATTATTATATTATGTTGGCGGAATTGGAAACATAAAAAATTATATGCACAAAACAGATGTATACGTTCATTTGAACCTTCACAACAATGTAAACTCAAAGAACAATTTTTTTAAAGCATTTCTTAATTAATTTTTGATGTTTCCAATTCCGCCAACATAATATAATAATTTCTGAATTCCCATAACAATTGTAAAATAAGAAAAATACCGATGTACAACAATGCTTTCCGGCATTGTTAGTAGTAAATATATCCTACATCAGTATAGTAATATATACCAATATTCATCAATTCAATGAATATTTGTGAAGGAACTATTAAAAAACCTTTAAAATTAAGATTATTCTGATAATTTTCACACCTCTGTAACTAACAAGCATCCGTAAGTATTTGATCGATGTTATATGAAACATGTATGAAAAGTCCAGAATATGCTATAAATTAAAACAGGTTTAAATATACAGGGAGTTAAGAAAAGGCATTTAATAACATTGAACAACAAATTTTTATTTTTTGTCTTGCTCCGAAATAAAAATAGGTGAATATTACTAATATGTGTGCCCTAAATCTGAATTAAAATCCAAATTACCCCATCACGTACAATTTTCCGGGGAAAGTGAATTGAATTTTTTATGAAAAATACTTATTTCTTTTTTTATTTTTGTCGCGCAGCGCTTAGTTGTACAAATTTTCTAGGAAATAGGTCTGGTAACAAAGGATTTTCACGTGTGTGGTGAGCATTGCCTGTCATATCAAGCTGTTTATAATTGAGTGTAAAAGTTCTCTGAAGAGTAAACAAGAAATTTTTTTCTGTCTGTCCAATGCAATGAAATATTACCGTGACTGCTGATCTTAGAGCCATAGAAACCAGACATGGAAAACGAAATCATGTGAACTACTAGGCGTCTATCCGTCCATTTAAACTACTGCACGTCTGTCCACTCATTGGAACAGCTACGCGTCTATCCGTTCATTTAAACTACTACGCGTCTGTCCACTCATTTGAACAGCTACGCGTCTATCCGTTCATTTAAACTACTACGCGTCTGTCCACTCATTTGAACAGTTACGCGTCTATCCGTTCATTTAAACTACTACGCGTCTGTCCACTCATTTGAACAGCTACGCGTCTATCCGTTCATTTAAACTACTACGCGTCTATCCACTCACTTGAACAGCTACGCGTCTATCCATTCATTTAAACTACTACGCGTCTGTTCACTCATTTGAACAGCTACGCGTCTATCCGTTCATTTAAACTACTACGCGTCTGTCCACTCATTTGAACAGCTACGCGTCTATCCGTTCATTTAAACTACTACGCGTGTGTCCACTCACTTGAACAGCTACGCGTCTATCCGTTCATTTAAACTACTACGCGTCTGTCCACTCATTTGAACAGCTACGCGTCTATCCGTTCATTTAAACTACTACGCGTCTGTCCACTCATTTGAACAGCTACGCGTCTATCCGTTCATTTAAACTACTACGCGTCTGTCCACTCATTTGAACAGCTACGCGTTTATCCGTTCATTTAAACTACTACGCGTCTGTTCACTCATTTGAACAGCTACGCGTCTATCCGTTCATTTAAACTACTACGCGTCTGTCCACTCATTTGAACAGCTACGCGTCTATCCGTTCATTTAAACTACTACGCGTCTGTCCACTCATTTGAACAGCTACGCGTCTATCCGTTCATTTAAACTACGACGTGTCTGTCTATTCATTTAAACAACTACGCGTGCATTCCCTCAAATAACTACACGCTTTCCGACTAATTTAAACACCTACGCGTCCACTCACTCATTTAAACGTCTATGAGGCAATTCAAATCTCAAACGTACTTATGTATACATACATTTCGTCACTCAACTACGAGCCCATGAGTTCCATTGAAATATAACAGATGTTTATAGCGCTTCATTTGCAAATCCCTGGCATGCTTTGTGCACAGTGGCAATATTCGTGTTCTCCACAACTGACAGAATAGGAGCTGAATGACGTGTCAGTCACGGACGCCCCTCGTGCCTCTGCCTTCTGTGAAGTGAGTGAACTCTCATCCTGAACGCTCTTCATAACAGTGGCGCTGATTCAAGTTCTAGTAAAATCACACTGGGATGTTAATATTTTCTCATACATTATTGCATACATGTTATTAATTACGAAATTAAGAATATTATCTATGTTATCATTGAATGCCTGGGAAATAACAATAATTTCGCTTCCAACAGTATGTTTTGTTTGTGTCCGCGAGTTTTGTTAATATGATGTTATTCTTTTATTTTTTACTTGGTTATTTAACGACGCTATATCAACTAGGCCTGCTAGGTTATTTAGCGTCGAAAAAGTTAAATTGTGGTTTATTTAACGACGCTTGTAACTGCCGAGGTTATATCAGCGTCGCCGGTGTGCCGGAATTTTGTCCCGTACATGCCAATAAATCTACTGACATGAGCCTTTCACATTTAAGCACACTTAAATGCCATCGACTTGGGCCGGGATCGAACCCACAACTTCGAGCACAGAAGGCCAGCGTTGTACCGACTACGCTACCCAAACCGACTTTAGCGTCGATAGGATTGGTGATAGCGCGATGGTATTTGGCGAGATGAGACCGACGACTTGCCATAGATTACCCGACATTCGCTTTACTGTTGGGGAAAACCTCGGAAAGAACCCAACCGGAGATCGAACCCATGCCCGAGGTGATGTTATTAAAGGTACTATAAGTACATTGGTTTGGTCCAGGAAATATGTTACAATTATGATATTATGAGATATTCGAAAAGTTTTTTTTTTTTTTTTCCTTTCAGGATACCGTAAATTCTCTGCAGTCAAAAGAAACTTAAGAACATACACGTTTAAGATGACCATGTGCATAAGTATCGTAGTATAAAGGAAAGTAGGTCAGAGTCTGCTTTATAGAATATTTCAGTCCTTACAAGAGAAAGAAAACGACAGCTCGCTGCTTTACTCACTGTATAGATAGACATAATCGAGGTTCACCTTTTAACTAGGATCCCCTCGGCAGTTTTATGATACAGATACTTACGTCGTACGAAATCTTGTTACTACTTTTTAATATTTAGATGTTTTGCTTGTTTCTACTGTGTCTTTGGTCTTCTCACTCTCTTCTTTCTTCTAGATACATTATCATATATCCATTTCCGAAGTCAATTTTCTGACTGCCGAGTTTTACATGATATCATAGTGAAATCCCCTTTCATAGTGAATGCTCTGACAAAGTGTTCTATTAAATTGTAATTGCAAAAGCATTCTGTAAGACTCAAAATTGTGAAAATGTTATCAAACAGTACACCGTGTCTCTAAAAAAGTAATAAATGATTGAAACAATTTTAGTTTTGCACTTCAAATGTGCAGAAATTTTATGCGAACAAATGCAACTTTTCGATCTGCCAAGAAATTTTACAATACACTTGTTCGGAACAAATTTCTGCACGTTTAAAGGACAAAACTAAAATTTCTTGAATAATATATTATCATAATATTCTGCTATCTTAAATTAATTGAGCATATTGAGAATTAAATCAATATCTTTCCCTTGATGAACATTTGAATTGGAAATTACACTGTTCACATCTAATTCAGAAAATGAATCTTGTCTGTTACCAAATTAGAAATTTGAGATCTTGTTTGTGTCATAGAACCATACAGTCCTTTTATTATCCGAAGTAGAATCGAGATTATCATGTGGCATATGTTTCTGGAGGGCAAGTTCGAAGATGAGTGATGTTTTTATTGCTCAGAAGAATGTTGTGAGATGCATGGCAGGTGTTGATATTCGTACATCATGTAGGGAATATTTTAAGAGTTTTAATATTTTAACAGTTTATGCTTTATATATTTTTAAGCTTGTGGAATTAATACGTTTAAATAAGAACCATTTTTATCGATATAGTGATTTTCATTATTACAAAACTCGTTTTAAGTTAAATTTTAATATTACAGTACATCGATTAACAAGTTTCAACAAAACGTATATGGTCTATGGCTTAAAAATATATAATGGTTTGCCTCATGAAATTGAAACTACGAACGATTTAAGGTATTTTAAAAGGTACTACAAAAAAAATTTAACAAACCTCTGTCCCTACAATTTAGATGAAATACGTGTGGGTTTACATTGGTCCTAATTTATTGTGTTTTTATCTATTTTAATTATTGTTTTTTGTTTTAATTATTGTTTCTCTCTTTCTCTCTGACAAGTTCTATGGTTTTTAACTCTTTTATGGACAAATAAAAATTAAATGAAAACGCGCTATGGAATGTTTCGTATAAAACAATTTTTATCTCGAAAAGGAAGTAAAAACGAGAAAAATTGAATTAAACTTTTATGTTTAAAATATCTCAAAAAGTAACCCCTTGAAATTAATCACATTACTTACGGTTCACTATGTATACCTGTGAAACAAATGCAACTACTGCTGCTACTAGGTAATTAAAGATCATCACTCCTATAAGACATCTCATTGAGTATTGAATTGGTACGTCTTGTTCTACTTCAACAACAATTTAAATGAGGTCCGGCTCCCTTGTTTCAATCTGGACACTCTGTATCTGGTTTAATATTTAATAAGAGTGCCAGACTGCATTCTACCCACAAACAAGCATCGATATTGGCTGCACTTCATTGGCCTTTCCTTTCTAAATACTGCATTATATGCCGAGAGTTTCTTGATGTCTTACTACATAATTTATAGGCCTTAACTTACACTGAGTTTGATTATGCTTACACATTTCACAATGAACTGATCATCGTTTACTTTAATTTTTTAACCTAGCACCTCCCAGTAATGCTGCGTAAGGAATTTCTGGAACAAAATCAGCATAATTAAGATTTTCTATAAAATTAACAATTAAACAGAGATGAACTCACAATTATTCGGAAGCTGGTTATTCGCGTTGTGGCTTAAAGGGGAACTACCAAGATGAAATATTATTGCGAATAGCTCTTACAAGCAAACATTCTCATGGGGGCAGATAAAAATGTTATTTTTTTCTTCCACCATGTTAATAAAGTAAAAACACTCGAGTGCAATTTCGAGGACCCCCAGAAAGTAAGTTTCTCTAAGGCAGTTTACAGAAAGAAAACACAGTTTTATAGAACGATTTATTGGAACAGATACAAATTTTTTAGCTATTTTACAAGATATTCCCCAACGAAATTATAATATTAGTCATACCGTGGGATCAACACAGAGATGCAAACGCCTGTCACACACTGGTTCCGATCCCAGGTGGCAGACTTCTACGACACAGGGATACAAAAGCTGATGCTACGGTATGACAAATATCTCGGTCCAGGTGGGCAATATGTTGGAAAACAGCTCAACAATTGCAGTATTTGTTGAAATATATCTTTTCATGAAATTGTGTTTTCTTTATGCAAACGACCCCAGGGAAATTTAATCCCGGGGGGGGAGCTCTTAATTGCGTTTAAGTGGCCAACATTTGTCTAAGCACTTGTTTTGACATTATTAATATGGTAGAAGAAAAAAAATATTAACCTTTTGTCTGCCCCCACGAGAATTTTTGCTTGGTAGTCACAGTAGGGTCGATTAGAATAACTCGTGGAATAAGATCACATTTTATTGACAGACAGAAATAATGATCTTGTGAAAACTATATTCAACAATTCAGTAAAATAGTTTCTAATCAAAATGATAGAAGACATTCACTAATAATTTTGAAAAGTTTAAATTAAACGAAAGATATCTTCTTTAAGGTATTAATTTTAGTTTGTAGTAAGTTGTTAATATTTCATGCACTTATGTAAGTGTAAGTGGTTATTCCTAGTAAAGATAACGAAATTACTAATGTAATCCCAAAACATATTTTACACATTATAATTATTAAGGTTTACCTCAAAATTAACTCATTTTAACAAAATTTTGTGTTAATAGTGAGGGATTTTTTTAACTACAATCCCTATCTGTGCCATTTTCGGGAACAATAATTTGAAAGTTGATAATTATTACATCTTAATTTTCTAAGTACTTATGATCGTTAATGTTCTAAACTAACAAATTATAAAAATACCGACTGTGAGATCATAATGTTGATTATGGAAATTAATTTTACGTACCATAAAATTGTAAGATAAAAATAGAAATAATTAATCAAGTAGTCAATGTTTCCATTATTAATAAGCATACAATAAACAAACACAACAAAATCTTGCTGTCTTACACGCACGCACGCACGCACATACACACACAGTGATATAACCTTCTTAACATTTCACTCCAATCATACTGATTAAAATATCACTGTCTACATTGTTACTCCTTCCTTTAGACATCATCCTGATTGTGCTGTATTTTCAAAATTGTCTCATAATAATCTCTTTCTATTATCTAACATTATTTGAAATATATTAACATTCTATGTACTTTAGCTTAATTCTGCTACATAGTTTGTATTTCAGTGTTTAATTAATAGTTCATAGTATTTTGTTGTTTAATTCATGAATAACTCTTGTATACATGTAACTCTTATCTAAATAAAATTGTTGAATTCTTTGTATGTTCATGTATGTATACTTTTTGCTGGTTGAATTGAAGAGAAGGCCTTCCGGCTTTAATTCTGCCAGCTAAAATAAATTATTATTATTATTATTAAATTATTATTATTATTATTATTATTATTATTATTATTATTATTATTATTATTATTATTATTATTATTATGTAGTTAAAAGTATCTGTCGTTAATCAACAGGTTGAGAAAGAAAAAAAATATCACTCCACTGGATATCTTTGTGGGGTTAAATTAAGGATCGTGTACAAGTGTGTCCGAATAAAGTGTCTGACCTCTCAAATTTACGAATCTGCATCTGTGATATGATTACTGTGGTGAAAATGGACGTGTTCAAAACAACTTGGCAAGAAATTGATGGTCACCAGATTTACTGATAAATGTTGATCCTTTATTTTCGCTTTTATTTCCCCAACTTTCCTAACTCATGTTTCTTAGTAATAATTCGATGGTGTTCACGTAAAAGGGCTTATCCCACAATAGACAATTTTTTTGAAAGAGCTTCTAATTAAATTTTAACACATTGTTATTAGTTACTTTATATGAAAAAATGTAAACATAATTCTCAAAAACATATCTCCACGTTTTGTAATTAAATTTTGACTAATCATACTAGTTACAGGAAAAAAAGTCACATTTAAAAGATGAGGGTTAAGCCCTTTTATCTAAACACGATCGAATGTTAAAATAAGAGAGGTTGAACGGAATACGATGCATATTATATTTTTCGAATGAAAATACGAAGTTTTGCATAAAAATGGAAAATATTTCTATCCGTGTTGGAGGCAAAGTTTAAAGTGCAGTTCTAGTTGAATGATAACCAAAGCCGTGAAATCGATTCTCGTTTCAACCGCTGAATGTCTGTCTTTTTAAATATGAACAGTGCATCATTTACTCATAGATTTCAAAAAGGCATATGACTCGGTTAAGAGAGAAGTTTTATATGATATTTTTATTGAATTTGGTATTCCCAAGAAACTAGTTCGATTAATTAAAATGTGTCTCAGTGAAACGTACAGCAGAGTTCGTATAGGTCAGTTTCTGTCAGATGCGTTTCCAATTCACTGTGGGCTAAAGCAAGGAGATGCACTATCACCTTTACTTTTTAACTTTGCTCTAGAGTATGCCATTAGGAAAGTCCAGGGTAACAGAGAGGATTTGGGATTGAACGGGTTACATCAGCTGCTTGTCTATGCGGATGACGTGAATATGTTAGGAGAAAATCCACAAACCATTAGGTAAAACACGGGAACTTTACTGGAAGCAAGTAAAGAGATAGGTTTGGAAGTAAATCCCGAAAAGACAAAGTATATGATTTGTCTCGTGGCGAGAATATTGTACGAAATGGAAATATAAAAGTAGGAAATTTATCTTTTGAAGAGGTGGAGAAGTTCAAATATCTTGGAGCAACAGTAACAAATATAAATGATACTCGGGAGGAATTTAAACACAGAATAAATATGGGAAATGCCTGTTATTATTCGGTTGACAAGCTTTTATCATCCAGTCTGTTGTCAAAAATCTGAAAGTTAGAATTTATAAAACAGTTATATTACCGGTTGTTCTTTATGGTTGTGAAACTTGAATTCTCACTTTGAGAGAGGAACATAGGTTAAGGGTGTTTGAGAATATGGTGCTTAGGAAAATATTTGGGGCTAAGAGGGATGAAGCTACAGGAGAATGGAGAACGTTACACAACACAGAACTGCACGCATTGTATTCTTCACCTGAAATCCAGACGTTTGAGATGTACAGGGCATGTAGACGTATGGGCGATTCCAGGAATGCATGTAGAATGTTATTTGGGAGGCCGGAGGGAAAAAGACCTTTAGGGAGGCCGAGACGTAGATGGGAAGATAATATTAAAATGGATTTGAGGGAGGTGGGATATGATGATAGAGAATGGATTAATCTTGCTCAGGATAGAGAGCAATGGCGGGCTTATGTGAGGGCGGCAATGAACCTCCGGGTTCCTTAAAAGCCAGCAAGTAAGTAAGTATTCTACACTCTCTTAAATAGAGATCAGCTGTAATGCTGAACCTATTTTTCGGAAGATCTGCCGCAGTCTGTCTGTTGTGTTCAGTTGAAATTTCCAGCAGTGAAAAATGTAAAGCTTTAACACTGTTAAAATAGCAAAAAAGGAAAAATCAAGGGAAAGAAAGAAAGATAAAAGGATAGTGTACCGTTTTATAAAGGCAGTGCTAAAATTCCTAGTTGCTCAGTTACTTCATACGTTAACATGTGGCATTTCTCTCTGTGCTAGAAATAGCGCTAACATAATATCTGCTCTCGACCTTGCCTCGCTTTATGCTAATATACCTGCACGACAGGCAAATCAGCATTGCCGTACATTACCTTTAATTGAAACCGACTGTTAGTTCATTATGAAACTCCATTATGGCAAATGTCATTTCTCCTACAAGAACGTGACAATGTATGCACTCTATTACACCGTAACATTATTGTTCAACAGGTTAAAACATTAGGTTAACTACGAGGTTAACCGTGATTACTACTGTGTTGGATGTATAGTCATATTTAGCAATAATACCTGCTATGTTCTACCCTGTATTTGTTTGTACTGCTCAAACAAATGACTGATGTTATTTTATGGCGCAATATCGCATGCTGTAGCAGACACACAATGCTTTTCTCACGTTTTTCTATGAGCGTAGGAATTGTCTCGGTTCTCATAGGCAATATTTTTATAGCATTTATTGCATTTATCAGATTTACAATACTCTACTGTCGGTGGAATTGAAGTTTTTCTAAATTGTGTAAATTATTTAGTTTGTGACATTCATTTTCAGTACGTTACTATTGCTGATAACCAAGTAATATTTACTGATTGAGAAGAAAATATAGTCTATAACGTTCAGTGTTGAAATTATCTTACAGAATAGCAAACAATTGAAGGGTTCAGAACCATAGTGGGACAAGCGCCATAGATTAAAGACGTAGAAAACAAGGGTTAAAATTAAGTTATTATCATAATTCAATGCAAACATATAGCAAATAGTCCACACCTGTGGAGTAACGGTTAGCGCGTCTGGCCGCCAAACCAGGTGGCCCAGGTTCGATTTCCGGTCGGGACAAGTTACCTGGTTGAGGTTTTTTTCCGGGGTTTTCCCTCAACCCAATATGAGCAAATGCTGGGTAACTTTCGGTTTTGGACCCCGGATTCATTTCACCGGCATTATTACCTTCATCTCATTCAGACGCCAAATAACCAGAGATGTTGATAAAGCGTCGTAAAATAACCTACTAAAATAAATAAAATATAGCAAATAATATAAAGTACCCTATGCACATTACGTGAAACTAAATGATATGTCAATCTTCATTAAACTATAGTATTCACTTAGCTTTAACCCTTGCTTTCTCCGTTTTTAATAAATGGCGCTTGGCCCACTATGGCTCTGAATCCTTCAATTGTAGTCTTAACATCTCTACACGAGGAAGTAATTGAGTTGGAAGTAAATAAACTATTAAGAATAAAAATAATAAGAGATAACAGAATTATAGAACAGATCTCTAATTTCTATTATTAAGGATTGGCAGTATGAACTTAGGGCGGAGTGGTAGGGGGCCCGCGTTAGGTGAGCGGGTAAGGGGTCACATGCGGGCGGTGGGCTGGTACACCTCATTCTCATTTATCCCACAAATTCTTAGTATGGCCGACGTGCAAAGGATCGCCCTAACACGCCCGTAGCCACCTTCCTCCATGAATGTTTCCCTTCTGGCCTGACTCCAAGTTAGGCATATATGTCGACGTATATGTCCAATGTCAACTGCCATTGGTTCGGTCCGGTGCTGTGTATTGAATTCGGCATAGCTCAGTGGTCAGAGCGCTTGGTACGTAGAACCAAGGACCCGGGTTCGATCCCCGGCGCGAGAGCGAATATTTCTCCTCAAATATTAATTGTCAATATTACAGGTATAATTCTGTAGGACAAATTTATAAAAAAATATCTTTAATCTTCTACTAAAGTAGTTTGACAATACGTCCATTTTTGTTATCGACGGAATTCGGTGTGGAACTAATAGAAGACTGTAAGTGCTGGTCAAAAAGAAGATACTGTGCCCATATATTGCATAATACTCCAATAGACGGACAGGTTAGTAAAAAATTGTGGGCAGAAACAATTCGTATAGTAAGTCAATGCCTGGAATACGGAGTGTGAAATTGCCAATCAGATTTGATCATTGTACCCGTGTATTGTATAATACTCCAATAGATGGACAGGTTAGTAAAAAATTGTGGGCAGAAACAATTCGTATACTAAATCAATGCCTGGAATAGGGATGTGTGAAAATACCAATCAGATTTGATCACTGTACCCGTGTATTGTATAATACTCCAATAGACGGACAGGTTAGTAAAAAATTGTGGGCAGAAACAATTCGTATACTAAATCAATGCCTGGAATAGGGATGTGTGAAAATACCAATCAGGTTTGATCACTGTACCCGTGTATTTTATAATACTCCAATAGATGGACAGGTTAGTACAAAATTGTGGGCAGAAACAATTCGTATACTAAATCAATGCCTGGAATAGGGATGTGTGAAAATACCAATCAGGTTTGATCACTGTACCCGTGTATTTTATAATACTCCAATAGATGGACAGGTTAGTAAAAAATTGTGGGCAGAAACAATTCGTATACTAAATCAATGCCTGGAATAGGGATGTGTGAAAATGCCAATCAGGTTTGATCACTGTACCCGTGTATTGTATAATACTCCAATAGATGGACAGGTTAGTAAAAAATTGTGGGCAGAAACAATTCGTATATTAAGTCAATGCCTGGAATAGGGATGTGTGAAACTGCCAATCAGATTTGATCATTGTACCCGTGTATTGTATAATACTCCAATAGTGGACAGGTTAGTAAAAAATTGTGGGCAGAAACAATTCGTATATTAAGTCAATGCCTGGAATAGGGATGTGTGAAACTGCCAATCAGATTTGATCATTGTACCCGTGTATTGTATAATACTCCAATAGATGGACAGGTTAGTAAAAAATTGTGGGCAGAAACAATTCGTATATTAAGTCAATGCCTGGAATAGGGATGTGTGAAACTGCCAATCAGATTTGATCATTGTACCCGTGTACTGTATAATACTCCAATAGATGGACAGGTTAGTAAAAAATTGTGGGCAGAAACAATTCGTATACTAAATCAATGCCTGGAATAGGGATGTGTGAAAATGCCAATCAGGTTTGATCACTGTACCCGTGTATTGTATAATACTCCAATAGATGGACAGGTTAGTAAAAAATTGTGGGCAGAAACAATTCGTATATTAAGTCAATGCCTGGAATAGGGATGTGTGAAACTGCCAATCAGATTTGATCATTGTACCCGTGTATTGTATAATACTCCAATAGTGGACAGGTTAGTAAAAAATTGTGGGCAGAAACAATTCGTATATTAAGTCAATGCCTGGAATAGGGATGTGTGAAACTGCCAATCAGATTTGATCATTGTACCCGTGTATTGTATAATACTCCAATAGATGGACAGGTTAGTAAAAAATTGTGGGCAGAAACAATTCGTATATTAAGTCAATGCCTGGAATAGGGATGTGTGAAACTGCCAATCAGATTTGATCATTGTACCCGTGTACTGTATAATACTCCAATAGATGGACAGGTTAGTAAAAAATTGTGGGCAGAAACAATTCGTATACTAAATCAATGCCTGGAATAGGGATGTGTGAAAATGCCAATCAGGTTTGATCACTGTACCCGTGTATTGTATAATACTCCAATAGATGGACAGGTTAGTAAAAAATTGTGGGCAGAGACAATTCGTATATTAAGTCAATGCCTGGAATAGGGATGTGTGAAACTGCCAACCAGATTTGATCATTGTACCCGTGTATTGTATAATACTCCAATAGTGGACAGGTTAGTAAAAAATTTGTGGGCAGAAACAATTCGTATATTAAGTCAATGCCTGGAATAGGGAGTGTGTGAAACTGCCAATCAGATTTTATCACTGTACCAGTGTATTGTATAATACTCCAATAGTGGACAGGTTAGTAAAAAATTGTGGGCAGAAACAATTCGTATATTAAATCAATGCCTGGAATAGGGAGTGTGTGAACCTGCCAAACAGGTTTGATGACTGTACCCGTGTATTGTATAATACTCCAATAGTGGACAGGTTAGTAAAAAATTGTGGGCAGAAACAATTCGTATACTAAGTCAATGACTTGAATAGGTAGTAAGTGAAACTACCAATCAGATTTGATCACTGTACCCGTGTATTGTATAATACTCCAATAGTGGACAGGTTAGTAAAAAATTGTGGGCAGAAACAATTCGTATACTAAGTCAATGCCTGGAATAGGGAGTGTGTGAACCTGCCAAACAGGTTTGATGACTGTACCCGTGTATTGTATAATACTCCAATAGTGGACAGGTTAGTAAAAAATTGTGGGCAGAAACAATTCGTATACTAAGTCAATGACTGGAATAGGTAGTAAGTGAAACTACCAATCAGATTTGATCACTGTACCCGTGTATTGTATAATACTCCAATAGATGGACATTTAGTAAAAAATTGTGGGCAGAAACAATTCGTATAAGTCAATGCCTGTAATATGGAGTGTGTGAACCTGCCAAACAGGTTTGATGACTGTACCCGTGTATTGTATAATAGACCTACTCCAATAGATGGACAGTTTAGTAAAACATTGTGGGCAGATGGATGTCTACACGGTCTTCCACCAATGCGCCGGGGACGAAGAGTCCCATCGTCTCGAAGGCGCTGATAAAGTCCAGCAAACATTGTGTGGTGAGGGTGATTTCTGTTTTGAAACTGATGTTGGTACATGTGAAGAGCTCTTCTTCCGTTTTCGCGAGCCTCCTCATAACACATTACCATGTCGGCTAACTCGGGAAAAGTGTAGACATCCATTCTCAATTGATGAATAGACTAAACTGAAAGTAAAAGGTATTGAACAGTAAACGTAAACAAACAACAACAATCCTTCTCATCTCTTATAAACATCTCAACAAACAAACAGGGGTGCACACATTCGCATACATTGACGTACTCCGGCGCAAAAACGTTTTCAACGGTAACTTCGAAACGACGCGTCAAAAGACCTAGGTTGTTTAACAAAAAAAGTTCCTTATTGTTAGATCTATCATCCCTCAGAGTTTGTCGCAGAGTTTTTGAATCACCCTGTATGTATATGTCACGTTGTGTTGTTGCTGTTATTCTGTTATTATTCTTCAGATGTTTTTCTTTTTCCCGGTAGTATAGTTCCTGTTACAGAGCATCTTTACAGATCATCTTTTTTTTTTTTTTTTCCACGAAAGAAATATATTTTCTATATAATGTATATATTTAACTAGAGTATTATATTTGCCATGATTTTTAAGCGTAGTGTTGCTACTGGAATACAGATACTTACATTTTATTATATGTATGCAATTGTATGCATTTTTGTAAAATAAATAAAACTTAATGGATACCAAATTACGTCCCTATAGAATCCCAAGGTATCACATATGATACCTAGCATAAAACAAGAATTGAGGTCATGATAAAAATTTTGGTTGATTAGTGTTTGTCTTTGTATCGCCAGTTATCCAATAAATAATATTTTAATATATATTTTTTTTTACTTTAAATTTGTCGCAAGAGTCTGTTATAGGAAGCAACTCGAGAGGAGAGACCAAGTAACCTGGACAGGTAGATTACGCATGAGGTTGGAGGAAATAGGCATGGAATTTATAATCGGAGAAGGTCGCAGGAGCAAGCGAGAAGTCTGGCGGAAAGTCGAGGAACGCCTGAAGGATATAGATCAAATCAAATTGGGGAATCGAGTTATACTTCTATGGAGGAAAGAGAGAAGCCAAGCTGGGCTTGATCTGGTTTCGTCCTGGAGCTTGGAGGGCACTTAAAATCGTCAACGAAAAGGGTGCGATAATATGTCCTCTTTGCGGTAGAAGTGAGACATCACACCATATTTTATCGGAGTGTGAAGCCACAGAAGCTCTGAGGAAACGATTCCTGCCAGAGTCCTTCATTACATCTAGCAGGGGGCACTTGGCAACATACGATATATTAAATAACGCTAAATTCTGTGACAGTGTGGGAAAATTTATGGCAAAAGTTCAACAGCTGTGGGTGGACCTGTCCAAGGGGGAGGGGGCCGAGGAAATAAGGGGAAGAGTAATTTATTAGTGTTGCAATGGGTAGTATAACACTGAGCAAATAAGGTCATTAGAAGATAATGTTCTTTTTGTATTTATTGTGTTTTTATATTGGTTTTTTATTGCGTGTGTATATATTTTTATGTGTTACAATTATATTGCCACCAGCGTGGCTTAATAGGTTAAGGCGTTTGCCTGCCGATCTGAAGTTGGGCACGGTCGATCCCCGCTTGGGCTGATTACTTGGTTGTGTTTTTTTGCGAGGTTTTCCCCAACCATAAGGTGAATGCCAGGTAATCTATGGCGAATCCTCGGCCTCATCTCGCCAAATACCATCTCGCTATCACCAATCTCATCGACGCTAAATAACCTAGTAGTTGATACAGCGTCGTTAAATAACCAACTAAAAAATTTACATTTATTTTTGGATCATTTATTGCAATTTTACTAAGGAATTGAGTATATATATATAATTCAACTCAGTATATGTTTCACTGTGTTTTTTCTTTCATATCTTACATTTATTTTATTTTTATTATTTATTATTTTTATGAAATTTGGTATGAAGTTAGATTAATTGTAATTGTGATAATTAATGATAATGGTAGTAATAATAACAATAATTGTAGTTTTACTATTTTATTATAGGTCAGTTTCTGTCAGATGCGTTTCCAATTCACTGTGGGCTGAAGCAAGGAGATGCACTATCTCCTTTACTTTTTAACTTTGCTCTAGAGTATGCCATTAGGAAAGTCCAAGATAACAGAGAGGGTTTGGAATTGAACGGGTTACATCAGCTGCTTGTCTATGCGGATGACATGAATATGTTAGGAGAAAATCAACAAACGATTAGGGAAAACACGGAAATTTTACTTGAAGCAAGTAAAGCGATAGGTTTGAAAGTAAATCCCGAAAAGACAAAATATATGATTATGTCTCGTGACGAGAATATTGTACGAAATGGAAATATAAAAATTGGAAATTTATCTTTTGAATAAGTGGAGAAATTCAAATATCTGGGAGCAACAGTAACAAATATAAATTATACTTGGGAAGAAATTAAACACAGAATAAATATGGGAAATGCCTGTTATTATTCGGTTGAGAAACTTTTATCATCCAGTCTGCTGTCAAAAAATCTTAAAGTTAGAATTTATAAAACAGTTATATTACCGGTTGTTCTTTATGGCTGTGAAACTTGGACTCTCACTTTGAGAGAGGAACATAGGTTAAGGGTGTTTGAGAATAAGGTGCATAGGAAAATATTTGGGGCTAAGAGGGATGAAGTTACAGGAGAATGGAGAAAGTTACACAACGTAGAACTGCACGCATTGTATTCTTCACCTGACATAATTAGGAACATTAAATCCAGACGTTTGAGATGGGCAGGGCATATAGCACGTATGGGCGAATCCAGAAATGCATATAGAATGTTAGTTGGGAGGCCGGAGGGAAAAAGACCTTTAGGGAGGCCGAGACGTAGATGGGAAGATAATATTAAAATGGATTTGAGGGAGGTGAGATATGATGATAGAGAATGGATTAATCTTGCTCAGGATAGGGACCAATGGCGGGCTTATGTGAGGGCGGCAATGAACCTCCGGGCTCCTTAAAAGCCAGTAAGTAAGTAAGTAAGTAAGTAAGTAAATAAGTAAGTAAGTAAGTAAGTATTCTTTGTGTTTTCTTTGAAAGTGCAAATTGTGCATAGTTATAGCACGAATGGCCGTCCAGGCTCGTGCGAAGGATCTTGTGTACATGAGTCTTTAAATGTGTATCAATAAATGCACTTCATTCATTCATTCATTCATTCATTCATTCATTCATTCATTCATTCATTCATTCATTCATTCATTCATTCGACCAATTTAGGTTTTTCGCCTTCAAAATTTTCTTAAATTCCTTTCAACGGAACGGGAAAAATCGGAGTGAGATAAGTGACCTACAAACTTGGAGTTTACATACATATTTCCACTCAGCCTCAATTTCCTTTGCAAGGTCTCGGTTACGTACCTCTTTTCCCATGAATTAATTAATTTAATTAAATTCATTCATTCATTCAACAGTCATGGAAACAGTTGATATATTAATTATGTATGTATATACCGTACATGAATAAAAAATTACACTAAAATACAGTGTTAAAAAGTACATAATATTCTACTTTGTACTCTAGTTGAAGTACAGAGGTTTCACGCAATCGTGGGAATTTTCTTATATTCCCATGTCAATATTTTTTATGAAAGTAATTACAGTGTATAAATTTAAACGTAGTTTATGGAACATGTACCTGCATGGTTCATTAACTATGGCATTAGTGGCAGACATTATACAAATAAACAACCGCCTTGCAGCTAGCAATGCAATCAGAGACCAAGCGTAATCTATACCACGGCTAACTAGTTTACAATAACTCCCTCATCATGTATAGAGAACTTGTGCAATAACGCCACATTCACTATTATATGCCTCACAGTTACAACAATTAAAAAAGTATTATGTTCTGCACTAAAGAGCTATTTTGTTAAAACAATGTATATTTCTTCTCTAATTACAGGTTATAGCGCTCAGTGAACTGTGAAGTTGTTTAGTGTGGGTGAAATTGGTGATAGAGAAGTGGCATTTTCAAGAGATGAAAGCGAGGATTCGCTGTGGATATTCTGATATTCGGCTTACAACCTAGAAAAAGGCAAACCAGGTCATGAGTTCCAACGGAATTTCATCTCAAGCCCGAGTACATCCTCCAATCAGAAGACAAGTTCCTTACTCTTGAGTCCCTATGTCTGAAATGAAAGACTTCGGCAGAAAAAAAAATAATTTAAATATATCTAAAATGACTACTTCTTAAAATTAAAATAACTCTAGCTGTTTATGCCATTAATGTGCCGTTAAGAATTATTCTGTCGCCACAACCTCGGTAAGATGAGTGGGGTCCATTTTGTACCCCATACTATATTTTTCTTTGGATCTTGAAAGTGGGTGAAGAAATATGACTGGTTCCTTTTATAGCTAAACATTTAGATTTTATTTATTCGATGGTAAAAAAATTACAATTTTACAAATATAAATAAATATAAATACAAAATTACCTAATATTCTGATGATTGGGTTTGGAGAGATATAACTTATGTACTGTATATGGATTATACATAATAATAATAAATTTAGCTTCCCTTATGAAAAGGTTGCCAGATTTGACAAAGCGTATTACATATAATTTGGAAACACACCTAAAAGGTAAAGTGATATACATTTGAAAGGGTTAGGGAATCGAATATGCAAAATGTCAGAAAAATTTACACCTAAGTAGCGTTTATGTTCATTTACAGTTAAGAAAGGGGGGGGGGAGGAATATCAGATAGGTTAGAATGATTTGAATACCATATACCGCGAGAAAAATAATAGTACGGATTGATTGGCATTGATATCTAAACCAATCAACAGCCATCGGTTAAGATAATTTGAAATTTCCATTATCACACCCATACAAATGATTTCTCAATATCTGAACCGATCCTTTGAGGGCAATATATTCAAAAATATGTATCCAACTTTGTCTAAAGGAGCTGTTAGACTTGTTGTTTAATAGGATTTATTTAAAAAATAAAATATACAATTTCGTACAAAGTCTTTCCAGGGATGGCGAGTTGTTATATTGGTATGGACAGACAGACACACAGACAGATGTGCTGTAATAAATAGGTAGTTTTATGCAAATTATTATTGCGCAAGCGCCTAAAATGAAATTAGAAAATAACTTGGGGTATACTGTAATGTGTACCCCACTTAGCTTACAGCGCCTGCATTTCAGGTCAGCTTGCAGAGGGATAATATAAAAAAATAACATTTCTGCATAATACAAGTACCTATTCTCGGCTTGTAAAGGAACTAGCTTCGCCACATTCCACATATCATACTATAATTGTGTTACAACAGTGTTCGAATTAATAAAAATATAGAGATGGGGAATTTTTCGTTTACATAGGCTGATGCTATCGGCCTGGGTGGCTCAGTCGGTATAGTGCTAGCCTTCTGTGCCCGAGGTTGCGGGTTCGATCCCAGCCCAGGTCGATGGCATTTAAGTGTGTTTAAATGCGACAGGCTCATGTTATTAGATTTACTGGCATGTAAAAGAACTCCTGCGAGACAAAATTCCGGCACACCAGCGACGTCGATTAACCTGGGCAGTTGCGAGCGTCGTTAAATGAAACATAGTTTAATTTAAATTTTACATAGGCTGCTGATTTTTTAAGCATTTATATCAATTGCAACATATTTCGTTTTTAAATTTATTTAGGCCTATTATTATTATTATTATTATTATTATTATTATTATTATTATTATTATTATTATGACGGCCGGGTAGCTCAGTTGGTAGAGCAGCTGGCTACGGACTGGAAGGTTCGATCCCAGGTGGTGACAGGATTTTTTCTCGTTGCCAAACTTTCAGAACGGCCCCGAGGTTCACTCAACCTCCTATAAAATTGAGTACCGGGCCCTTCCCGGGGGTAAAAGGCGGTCAGAACGTGGTGCCGACCACACCACCTCATTCTAGTGCCGAGGTCGTGGAAAGCATGGTGCTCTACCTCCATGCCCCCCAAGTACCTTCATGGCATGTTACGGGGATACCTTTACCTTTTTATTATTATTGTTATTATTATTATTATTATTATTATTATTATTATTATTATTATTATTATTATTATTATTATTATTGATGTTAACGTCCATTTTATTTAATGGAACTCCTGACATGATATTCCAAATTTCTGGTATAATGATAGCTCTTTCTATCCTCCAGCCTCTCTTAAAATAATGGCTGTTTTTTTCTTTTATTAATTTGACATCACACAGAATTTAATTTACTTTATTTATGAGTTTTTTCTTATGTTAATTTATCAAACAAATAAGTATCTAGAAGATGTATTAAAGTCACATTATATTACTGTGAACTTTAACAAATGTATACCATATTTTGGAACGGAATAAATGACATCTTTCTATACCATATTTCGGGACAGAAGGAGTATATGTTTTGAATAGCCTAATGGTTTAGATAGATTAACAAATTGTAAAGAATGTTGTTATTAGCAACATGACAAAGGATCTGAATTGATCCGAATCATGTAAAGCATAAAATGGAAGAGAGTGACTTATATTCGTGATATATTATTATGAACATATAAAATTATTTTTGTCGAACCACTTGTAGTTGTGTGATAACGTAATGTAATTCCAATACACGGAGCCTTTAGAACAGATATCTTATGTATGACATCGCAATTTGAGGCGTCACACCTCTTAATGGTCCATGTGTCTCGACAACAACGTACTCGATGGAGACGATAATTAAATAGGTAATTAATTATGTTTCATACGTTATGTGTGATAATTGTAGCTATGTGGTTATTGTACGAGGCCTGAGGGAGTTTTCACTGTGCATTATCGCTTCGAAACCCATTGACTACAGACCGACGTCTGCGCCTGTGGAGATACAGCAACAATTGTACACAATATAATTCTCTAGAATACTCACACACATGTCGGGTTTTATCGTAACTCCGCTTTTGGGGGTGGCGTTCTGACACAACAGACGGGCTTGTGGTAGGATTTCCGTGATGAGCTTGATATGTTGGATAATTTTACGTCCAAAAGAAAAAAAAATATTAGTCTTCATTTCATAACTCTTTCTCCGAATATATGTATATATTGTATGTATTTATTTACACTGCAAGTGGGCAAGCACCCGGTGGCAGTGGTATACACAGTATAAACAATACACAATAAAATGATAAGTAATACACAATAAAATTTACAATACACAATACAATTGAGGCATTGACATGGGAAAGGTCGTAACTGCCAAAAATTCGAATTTTTAGGTTTTTCATTGAGAAGGTAGTAAATGGCCATGCCAATGGCACAGAGAAGGTAGTATGTCCATATGTAATGAAACGAAGTTGGAAATGTAGTCACTAGATGTTGTAAGTTGTATGTGCACAGCTGCTGGCGCGGAGAAGGTAGTAACTCCTTTTACAACATCAGAGTGTGTCTAGACTAATATGGGCTGATAACTGTGCAGGGCAGAATAAGAATCGGATGATTCTAATGGTCCTGATTTACATTATTGCCAAGAAACATTTTTATTCAGTGGACTTGAAGTTCCTGGTTTCAGAACATTCCTACATGCCATGTGATAGGGAATTTGGCATCATAGAGAAAAGAAAAAAATAGATGCAAGACCATGGTTCCAGAAGAGGTAAAGCCTAATAATATAATAATAATGAAGGATGAGGATTTCTTCGACTTTTCTGCAGAATGTGACAAGTTTTTGAATACAACTCTATCAAAATCAGCACCCTCAACTGGATTAGACTCTCAAGAGCTGATTTTCCTCTAATAAAAACAGGACAGTCATTTAATGACATTGAAATGTGGACAGAGCACAGGATTTTTAAGAAAGGACAGTCATTAACATCAATCACTAACTTGCAGTGCTTGCAACGCCTTGAAAGAAGACCAGTCGTCCCTGATGCCAAAAAGAGAGAATTGTTATCTATGTTAGACTTCCTCGATGAAAATTATCATGTATTTTACCGAAAAATTTGTGCATAATGTATAAATAACGTTAATTCTCAGTTTGGCTATGGAGTGATTTCAATGTTGTATTTTCATAAAATAGGATTTCACAGATAAATCTGTGCCAGACTTTTCAAATTTCATATGTAACACAAACATGAGTGTATGCCTTTCATTTAAAGCAGTTTCTATAATAATGTAAGTGAGAAAATGTTCATAAATTTGTTTTTTGCTTCCCCTGAAAAATTTAGTTTTTGGCAGTTACTACCTTTCCCATGTCAGCGCCTCAATTATACAATACACAAGACAATTTTATACACAATACAATAAGAATACACAATACAATTTAACACAATAATAATAAAACATAAATAAAATACCTAAAATACCTAATTTTACAATACAACCTACATAATTAAGTATAAGCCCTACATAAGTTTAAATAGTCTTTCACTTTACTCTCATCTCACTCACTGTAGTGGCACTATGACGCATTTCACTGAAACTTTAGCACACATTTCACTGACACTCTGTAACACATTTCACTGACACTATAGAACACATTTCATTGACACTATAAATTATCACTGATCGGAACTATTCACTGCACTGTAAAACCGTAACTTCACTGACTCACCTCGCTTCACTGATACAACAGTTCAAATAAGTCAAATAATTACACCCTTATGCATACTTATAAACAGAACTACATTTAAACTAAACATTTCTAGCCTAAGGCCCTCTTACACGCTATTTTTAAATAATTTACAATTCAAACCAAGGAAGTAACTCGTCAGGCTAAATAAATACATGTCACCTTAAAAAATTAAATGTTAAATGTCACCTTAATTTTAGTTTACACTTTATACACAACTTTTTAAGTTATTCTTGAATCTCCTTAAGGAAGGACAGCCCTCAAAGACCGCTGCAGGTAGGTCATTCCAATCGTTTATAGTTCTCTTTACATCCGTTTTCTGTTTCCTATATTTGATTTTAAATGTTTGATTAACAAAATAAATATTAGATTATTTATTTAATTTAATTATGGTTAGAATTAATATTAGGCAGGGTTTAAACTAGAAAATAAATTTATTGTCGCATAAAAGCACAGATGAAAAATTATATTTGTGCAGATTACGAAATGCTTGTGCAATATTGTTAGAATATTGTGTTTCCAATTTTTACCTTTGTCTAAAATAAAACGAAGTGTGTGTTCATTTAGAGGCCTCAAATGTGATTAGTGTTAACATAGCTTTTTCAAAGGTAAAACAATATATGAATGCAATGAATTATATGTGCATGTCCACTGAAATCATTAGAGGATAAAAATACTACACGCATATTACTCCGAGGCATAGTGCAGTACATGATGCTAACAACAGTAAAACTTGTCACCCGGCAGCAGTAGAGCGACAGGTTGATTCTAAAATTTGCTGACGTGTTACTTCAGTATATTTGATTTATTTTAAACTGGCACATGAGTGACTAGTTTGATCGATATTATTTTAAATAATTACTCTGGGACAAAATATTAGTTAGCTGTCCGATTTTGTGAACATAATAATACAATAGTTATTCTAAATAATAATATAGATAAACTAAATGGCCATTCTTATAGATACGACGTATAACTTCTTAGCCATCGATATGCAATTAGTAAAATTAATAAATAAAATTTAAAATGAAAAATTATATAAACAGGTTTTAGACAAAAGTGATTAAGACATAAGAAAAAAAAATAGAACCAAGTATAATTTAAATTGAATGTACGTCATAAAGATGCTGATGAAATATCGCTACAGAAAATTTTATAATGGTGGTGACGATGGCATCTTGAAGATCTCTCGTCAGCTTGTATTTTTCCCTCCACTTTACAAAGGCTTTCGGAATGGTGCCTCTCGCTCCGAAGAAAAGACCAGTAACTGTGATTTTTTCAATGTTGTATTTCGCTGATAGGTACTGAATCGTGGGCTCGTAGATTTTCTTTTTCTCTTCGTTCACTTCAGATGGTTGAGTGGCTGAGATTTCAAATCTGATGGTAGGATAAATTATTTCGGCTGTCTGTTTATTCCTATTTATAGCTACGATATCGATCCTACGATTGCTCCCACCATCAGCAATACAATGAACTTCCTCGTGAACGTCTAGATTTTTGGATCGAAGTGCATCTGCGATCATAGAACGTATGATGTTGTAACGTTTTTTTTTTTTTTTCTGAGTACTTCTCCCTGTGGGCAACTCCCAAGCACATGTGGTAAAGTTTCATACTCACTGTAGTGCCTACAGTGGATTGTGACTGTAGAGCGACCAGGGAGAGAACGTACTGGTGCCAGCATCGTAATCATTTTTAGCATTTCTCTCCACTCAGAACTTGATAATCCTTCATGCTGGATGATCCACGAGTTGGCTGCAGGTACTTCTTCAAACAATACAACTCCTTTTCCTTTCTGGGGGTATGCACACCAGGTTTTAAATTCACGGTGCCGAAGATGTTGCCTTAATTGCTTCACGGATCCTGTAGCCTCATCTCTGCTCACTTGTTATTCCGACAAGCAACGGGTTCTTATAGTTTCGTAATCTCGTACAGCATTAACGTGCTGGTCATTTAGGTTTTCTGGCTTGGTATTGATGTTGAGTTGCTGCAGATAGGCTTCCCATGTAGCGCGCATCACTGACAATCCTTTGTATTTGGTATTTTGGAAATTCGTCCTCGACTAGTGAAAACTACACATCTACCTTAATACATAAATAAATATTTAAATTTTCATATTTGAATTTGAGTAAAAACACCTCAAATAAAATTATAAAAGGAGGTTAGCTTTTTATTAATAGGTTAGATCTTTCATGGACTGGTTCGCCATGTGTGAAGAATAGAAGTCCCTATCTTCAATAGAAGGCAGTTGCTTTGTAGCGAATTTTTTGCCTATATCTTATCTTTAAATAGAATAATTTTTAAAGTAGTTACAACATATTCCAATCTTATGAATCCATGCTGGTTGAATTTAATGTACCATCTCTCAGTAGTCGCAGGATAAGAGCACAATAGATGTATTTGTTCAAAACCATAAATGGTTTAATAGACAACCCTAATCTTCTACAGCTAATTAGTTTCAATATTGGTAAATCAAATTTGAGAAAGCGATCTCTCTTTTATTTACAGACATCAAAAACACAATCTCATAAAATGTCTCCACTTTTATTAATGCTTCGAACTTACAATCATCTATCATATAAACAGGATTTAGATTTCTCGTTATCGTACAATATGTACAAGAAAAAGTTACATATAGAAATGGTTTCATCATATGTTGGATTCTATTTGCATGTTGGTTGTAGTTGTAGTCACGTGTCATACTGGTTGGAACACGTGTTCTGTAGTGGTGAATTTCTTAAATAAATAAATTAAGCCTGTTAGTCCTACTATATAATACTGTATACTGAATTTATTATCATAGTGTTATATTTACTCTGTAATTTGCCATAGCTACATTTTACATTTTTGGCTATGATGTCTATACTTAACTCTTTTTAATTCATTTTTATTTGGTATTTTTCATTTATATCTATATCTATGTCTTTTATTTAGGTAGTATCTATTTGTTTAATTACAGTCTGCCCCCCTGAAAGTTCGAATGTCTATTATATTAGTATGCCTTCGTTTATCTATCAAGATGTGATCAATTTGGTTGTGTGTCAATCCGTCTGGAGAAGTCCAAGTATATTTATGTATATCCTTATGGGGGAATGTTGTACTCTTGACAATTAAATTTTTTGATGTGGCAAAGTTCACTAACCTAACTCCATTGTCATTACTACTTACGTAATTAGTTTGGAGTTGAACGGGTTACATTAGCTTCTTGTCTATGCGGATGACGTGATTATGTTAGGAGAAAATCCACAAACGATTAGGGAAAACGCGGAAATTCTACTTGAAGCAAGTAAAGAGATAGGGTTGGAAGTAAATCCCGAAAATACTAAGTATATGATTATGTCTCGTAATCAGAATATTGTACGAAATGGAACTATAAAAGTAGGAGATTTATCCTTCGAAGAGGTGGAAAAATTCAAATATCTTGGAGCAACAGTAACAAATGTAAATGACACTCTGGAGGAAATTAAACGCAGAATAAATATGGGAAATGCGTGTTATTATTCGGTTGAGAAGATTTTGTCATCTAGTCTTCTGTCAAAAAATCTGAAAGTTAGAATTTATAAAACAGTTATATTACCGGTTGTTCTGTATGGCTGTGAAACTTGGACTCTCACTTTGAGAGAGAGACAGAGATTGAGGGTTTTTGAGAATAAGGTTCTTAGGAAAATATTTGGATCTAAGAGGGATGAAGTTACAGGAGAATGGAGAAAGTTACACAATACAGAACTGCACGAATTGTATCCTTCACCAGACATAATTAGAAACATTAAATCCAGACGTTTGAGATGGGCAAGGCATGTAGCACGTATGGGCGAATCCAGAAATGCATATATAGTGTTAGTTGGGAGGCCAGAGGGGAAAAGACCTTTGGGGAGGCCGAGACGTAGATGGGAAGTTAATATTAAAATGGATTTGAGGGAGGTGGGATATGATGGTAGGGACTGGATTAATCTTGCTCAGGATAGGGACCAATGGCGGGCTTATGTGAGGGCGGCAATTGAATGAATGAATGAATGAATGAATGAATGAATGAATGAATGAATGAATGAATGAATGAATGAATGAATGAATGAATACTTTCAGTTTAGATTTGTTTCGCCAGTTTCTCATACTTGGAATAATACAAAATAAGACTGATGAAACTCCTGGAAAACTGTCCTACATATCATACTTTGGGGACAGAGGTTGGTTTTTTTTTAACTTTTTTTTTGTATGCAGATATGTATATCTACTTGCAAAGTTTGCCTTCTCTACTCGACAGTGTAAAAGGTATCGAAGCACTATCCGCGCGAGGCATGCTTCCTCTGACAGCTCTGAAGCGCTAGACAGGGACATGTGCTGTGTGATATTCCTTTACATTATGCATGACTTGTATAGGGACGAGACTGTCTATTCTGTTGTGGAAATGGCGTGACTCTGCCTGAGAGTAAATCAAAGCGATCATGACGCATATGCAAGAATACACTATTAGCACTTTATTTGTAGGAGAGCACAACTCAAAAAGTCAACAAAGTGAAGCTCTGACATGCAGAGACATAAATCAAAATGAGATATACCTACATCTATATCCATTTACATTCTAATAATTTTTTGAAGCTGTTTTAAATTTCGTGACAGCATTTTAATCGTTATTTCTTTAAGGGAAAACTCCACTGAAAATCATGAAAATTTTTTCCAAATTTTTTTAGCTATTTCACTTATTCAGAATTTATATTTTCATACCCCAAATGGATTCAGCTCAATTCTGATTACAAATACTCGTATGTTTACACTTTTTAAATTAAGGCTGGAAGGGGGCGTGGAATTTAAAGAGCTGTCAAAATTGTTTTTCATCGAAGAATTCTTTTTTAAGAAAAATATTAATAAAATAAACTAGCAGCATTAAGAAAAATATTAATAAAATAAACTAGCAGCATTTCTTACAAAATGAATGCATTGAAACATGCAGCTACCTCATAAATACTTGCAGTAAAAATTTCATCCAGATTGATTAATATTTGGCGTAAGAAAGTTGGTGTTGAATCAACAAAAATGAACACAGAGAAATAGATTTGAAAATAAAATGAATACTTATGTAAATTAATATTCTCCTCCGCTACATTCATCTAGTAACTTCAGGGAGCCAACAAAAAGTTACTAGATTTGTAATCAGAAATTTTAAAAAAGAATTCTTCAATGAAAAACAATTTTAACTGCTCTTTAAATTCCACGCCCCCTTCCAGCCTTAATTTAAAAAGTGTAAACATACGAGTATTTGTAATCAGAATTGAGCTGAATCCATTTGGGGTATGAAAATATAAATTCTGAATAAGTGAACTAGATAAAAAAATTTGGAAAAATTTTCATGGTTTTCAGTGGAGTCTTCCCTTAAACTATACACTTTTGGAAACATATCGCCTGTATCATATTAATTAACACTACTCTTAAGCGCTGGGGTCTTTTGTAGCATAAATTATGGCTTTCCGTTTGATAATTCTTCTTGTCTCACTGCAATCAATCAATTAATCAATCAATCAATCAATCAATCAATCAATCATTCAATCAATCAGTCATCCATCGATCCGTATTACAGTTGGTATCGTCAAGACTAAAGAGCAAATTATCTTCTTAAAATGATTTATTAATGAAATAATGCATCTGCTTAGAGTAATTAAAAGGCATTAAAAAGTACATTTTTAGAGGTATTCCTTTTTGAGTTTGAAGTGTAAACGTTACACTAGAATGCATGTACTTATTTTCTCTTCTATTTAATGATTGTAATTCATTCCATTCTTGCATTTCTTTACACACCAGATTTCATATTATGCATTAGATTTATTTTCTTTGTTGTTACCGGTGTCCATTTGTTCGTCTATAAATGTTATGAAGGTAAGTGTAATAAAGTATGCAACCAATTGGAAGGAGTTACGCAATAAGAGACCAAGCGCCAAAAGCCTGTTTCGAGATATTGGCCATTGAAATAAATTAGTTTTTTTTTTTATAAAACATTTTATGCAAGAAGTATTATAACATTCATACTATTGTCGACCTGGTTGCGAGTTGGTATAGTGCTGGCCTTCTATGCCCAAAGTTGCGGGTTCGATCCCGGGCCAGGTCGATGGCATTTAAGTGTGCTTAAATGCGACAGGCTCATGCCAGTAGATTTACTGGCATGTAAAAAACTCCTGCGGGACAAAAATTCCGGCACATCCGGCGACGCTGCTATAACCTCTGCAGTTGCGAGCGTCGTTAAATGAAACATAACATTTCCATACTATTGCAAAAAATAGCACAAATAATACCAAAAAAGGCCAACCGATTTTGATAAGAGACCAGCAGTTGAATTAATATTTCAAAGCAAAATAAATAATTGAATTTTATGCAATAGATGAATTTTTGCTTATAAACAGCAAAAAAATTCAGATATCGAATTCTTGATTTTTTCCGAGTTAAATTAGCCTGCCATCGACAGATTTGTGCAAATCTCTCCTTGGTTTTTCAAATTGTCGGTTGGTCTATTATTACGTAACTCTGTCCAGTTGTAGGCCTATATTTTTTCTCTCTTTTTCTCTTTCGTCCTTTTTTTTTTTTTTTTTTGCTCTTGTGTGTTATTTATTGGTTTGGATTAAGTTATTTACTGTATTTAGTAAACTGTCCTTGTAAATTTTATGTTAACCTATATTATTGGCTAAGACCACACCGTACACGAGCCTGATTTTTACCGTAGTGGCTAGAAACTTTTTTGTTTTATAATTTTTGTACTGGCTAGCTAGCTAGTTAAACAAATAAATTTAAAAATATTAAGCAAATACATTTTTTAAATTACACATGGTAAATTTCCTTCAGTTGTTACTACGTTTGAGTACTCAGGAAAGTCAGTGTTCCGTCTAGCCTGCAAAACATCAGGGGGAATCAGTTGAACTTCGAACATTCGGTCGGATGCTCTACCTTGACGAATGAAAACCGGTTGTAAGCCCTATTCTGCAGTTCTCTAGTTTAGGTCTCCTTTTCATCTGTATGGTTTTGGCGCAAGAGGTTTCAGACACTCTGCATATGCAATATTAATGGAATCTGACTTCTGGAAAACGTTGTAGTTTAAAATGGACTTTTTACAGCATTGCTATTTTCGGAACACAGTGTGATTGGACGTCATAGCTATTCTGACCCTAGAGCGCCAGCGATATGTGAACGTATATGACGCTCACACAGCATAAAATGCGGAATGTATTAATTTATGTTTTTATGCCTCGTTCAATGAAGTTTTCAGCAAAAAGTGATATCGCTTCTCTCGTAAAAATAGCTCCGTGTTGGCTGAATTCACCTTCGCAGACATTCGCTCAAATGTCATTTATCTGTTGTCCATATCGGTTTTTATATCTCTCGCTGTTCCAGATTTAAAATTTTCATTACAAAAGCTAAGCTGCAAATGATAATTGCGCTCTCTTCGTGACTGCAATGAGGGACGTTTTGAAACGAGTCCGTCGCGCCTCGGGGCAACCGCTGTCGTGACGAGGAAAGGGGGCCTGCCTTCATGTTTCATTAAATTTGAAAGAAACACAAAGTGCAGATTTGTGTTCCACTGAATTGATAGAAATGTTAAAAAAAGCCGCGTTCCAATATTCAGTATTAATGTGCAGTCCATCAGTCATCACGCCCGTCCGTCTGTCCGTCCGTTCTCCATCCGGTCCGCTGCCTCTCTGACTCCGCCGCGTTTGGTTATTTAGCAGCTCACATGTGTAATGATGGGTTGACAGATGGAGGCCGGGGGGAGGGGGTGAACTTGCATACGTAAAACCCTCGTCCGTAATACAGATCGAATTTCAAGCGCTGTTGCATCCACAGAAAGGGTTTGTCAGCAATTGCAAGCTATTATACAATGCAGGGGTCAGCCTAACTGCGCATGTGTCGTACCTTCTCCTGCAGTCAGGCCGGGTGATGAGGCGTGGAATATTTGGTCTGCAAAAGAAGTTACGAATTCAACAGTTGTCATCACCATTTTTAAATACATTGCTGGTGAGATGCCGTGCGATATAATTTAATTATATGCAGTGACTTGATTCACAATTTTCAGTATCAAATCCTTCATTTAATAAGAACGGACAGTGCCTCATAGCCAACCCAATTTATCAATGGTATGAAACTTAATCGTATCTCACCAAACCTCATGCAATATTTCACAGATGGCTTAAGAGCATAAAACTTAAGTACAGTGCCTCATAGCCAACCCAATTTATCAATGGTATGAAACTTAATCGTATCTCACCAAACCTCATGAAATATTTCACACATGGCTTTAGACATAAAACTTAAGTACAGTGCCTCATAGCCAACCCAATTTATCAATGGTATGAAACTTAATCGTATCTCACCAAACCTAATGAAATATTTCACACATGGCTTAAGAGCATAAAACTTAAGTACAGTGCCTCATAGCCAACCCAATTTATCAATGTTATGAAACTTAATCGTATATCACCAAACCTCATGAAATATTTCACACATTGCTTAAGACATAAAACTTAAGTACGACAATTTGTAAAATTTCTGGTGGCTACAGTTCCTTTAAGGAAGAATATAGATGAAATTTTTATTATTTTCCCCAAAAAAACTCATTCTTTTTTAGAAAAATGATCAGTGACATTTTATTTATATGCTTCCAAAATTTATTATTTATATGCTTCCCAAATTTATCTATAGTAATCTCACTAGAGGTTTTGATTTTCTCTAGATAAATCAAAACCTCTAGTGATATTTAATTGACTATTACACGATTAGAAGAGAGTATATCGTCGTTGTTCCTGCAATAACTCCTATGTGCAAAATATAAAATTGTTCAGTAGGAAGAGAAAACACATTTATTCATTCTATGACAGCCGTACATAGGAGACTGTGATTTCTTACAAAGAAATGTAATTACATACATTATTTTATTATTTGCTGTATCACTATTTAAGGTATTTAATAGAGCAAAAATCTGAAAATCGATGAATATGTCACATAGGAGTTATTGCAGAAACAACGACGATATGAAGATTAGAAGAAATAAACTTACTAAACTATCAGTACAACCAAACACAAAAATGCACTTTCCAAGGCTACTGGGAAGAAGATTTCTTTGCTTCGAACAGTAATTGCAACATCGAGTCGAAAATATCAATTTGCATTCGACTTATGTAAAGCTTTTCTTGCTGCCGAAATCCCTTTGTGGAAAGTGCAAGGTTGTGGATCTAGTGCAAGGTTTTTGTAATTGCCTTTTATTTCGTATTTTAGCTATTTATAATGCCTTTTCGCCTGCCTATTTTAGCTATTTATGATGCCTTTTTGCCTGCCTATTTTAATGATTCATAATGCCTTAACTTCCGGTCTCTGCTTATAACTGACACCAATAAGGCACTACTCATGAGACAACTAGGTCTAAGCCAGAAGATATTGGTTAGGTGGCCAGTTCCTTTCTTCTTCTGTTGGGTACCTTGCTGACTAGTAACATAGTCCAATAATCAGACTTCAGATATAACTTATAGAAATAATTGTTCTTCCTCTGACATCGTCAAATGAGATGTACAGCCCAGGATTGCAAGATTTTAGATATACCAAGGAGGGACATCTTTCCTTCATCATATGCAGCACTTACGTTTCGTTAAGAAAAAAAAAGGAATAAAAATTATCCGTTTATATGCAGTTGAAGTGACTAGTATGAATTCGAAAATTGAAATTTTAATAAAAGAATATATTGTAGGTACAGTTTCCAAGTACAAACCAATATTTATCTGGCTAACTTACAGCCAATTAAATATTGCGTTGTACTAGTATATCACGTTTCTCTTGCATCTTTCTGAAGGCCTTGTGGCAATAATATGTCATGCCAAATTATTAACTTCATGACTTAATAGTAGTACTGCCTCATAGATTTCCCAAGCTGTTTATTATTGATTGTAAAGCACAAATTCCAAAAGATGGCATCACATGCACAAAATACAATAAATTTCAATGTTTATTAATTGATTACAATGGCATAAAATTTATTGATATTTAAATTCGTATTTATTTAGCCTAATACTTAGCACTTAGCATATTAGTGCCCCAAGCTCACCATTTGACATACAGTATACATTTTCGGAGATTATATACATATTTATCACTGGACTTTAACATTTTCAACAAGTTTTTTTTTTCCCCCTCTGTACCAGGCATTTCTGATGAACGTATCTTTTTAAATATGAAGAAATATATTCACCGCTGAATTCGCTGTCACAAACCTTACACTTGCCAAAATATTCGTTTTTTCCAATGTGCAAACCTACATTGTTAAGAAAATTAATGTAAATTTAATGTAATTATTTAGATCTAGAAGAAAATAGTTACTAGGTAATGAGAAAATTATACAAGTGATGTTAATTTTCTGAAGGAAGGACTTTTTGCGTCCCGCCTAGAATCAAAGCGGGACTTCGGATTTTTATATGAAAATCAGGACATGTTCCGCCAAATCGGGACATCTGGCAACCCTGGTACAGCCTAATAGTAGGTGTTTACATCAGCCAGAACCTCAATCAGTGGTGAAGTTGATCTACGAAGTTGAAATTAATGAAGGTGAAATGAGTCCAGGTTTCAGTGCTGAAATTTACTCAGTTTTCTGCACCAATTGATTTGGACGGGGGGGGGGGGACCTAGCAAAAACCCAACCAGGTAACTTTTCCCAACCGTCATTTGAATGCTGGCCCACTCGTTCACGGTCAGAAATGCTAGCGCTAGCACAGCGCCAGATGTAGACTAGAAACATCGCTTAGAAAATAAAAAGGTGCAGATTTATGGATTTTTGCCAAGGCTGTTCGAGGACTACAAACGTAGTAGGAACAAAGACAGAAGATTAATCATAACTGATACACTGCAGTTGCGGTCCATCTGGCTGAATGTCGCAGTAAACATTCTCTCAGCACGCATGGGCTTGCAGATATGACATAATTCTATCCACACAAGTCAACTCCAACTAATTACGCTTGACATCTGTTCCTTCATTCGTCTTAGACTTCCCGCTCGCTGTTTTAAAATTAGGGACTTCACCCTGTCTGTCTGTCACGTACACATGTATTTGTGAGCCTCTTTCCCCTGAACTCTTGTCGCCCCTTTTGTGCCGCGCGTGCGACATGCTGGCTCGCTTTCATCCTGGCTGCCGTGAGCCGCCGTCTCTCTCTCTCTCTCTCTCCTTGCGAGTTTTAATTAACATCCAAAAAAACTGGAAAAGGTCTCACAAAGAACGGGAGGGAATTAAAAATCTAGAACCTATTATAGCGAGTCGCGAAGTGACGTAGCAGGACGCCTTGCCTTTGTTTCCGATGCAAACAACCGCCGACATCAAAAGGAGATTGGGACTATTGAGACGCCCCAAGTGGTCATGCTATTGCTACCTCTTGTCACGTCGCAAGTGAGCAATTCGCTTGTAGGAAGTGACAAATTGAAAGAAAGAAAGAAATCCTGTGATGATGTGAAATTCTATGAATGTGTCTTACATTGGAAGGTCGCTACGTTATCTGGAAGAATGCATGACAATGTTCACTGACAGATTTGTTTCTTGAATTCTGAATCGGAATTGAAGACATGCCGAAAAAACCGGGTTGAACCCACACTTTCTTAAAATAGATGAAAATAGAGTTTTGTGAATGAGGCTGAAAAAAATATTACAAGTTATTACAAGTATTTTTGTGAACATGAGATATAAGCTTACAGCAGCCGTGGCGAAGAGGCCATGGTGCGCCGAGCCACCGTGTAAGCTGCAACGCGCATAGCACCTATGGAGGGAGGCGGACAACCGAAGGGGAAGTTAATGTTTAGGACGTGTAACGAAGAAAGAAATGAACAAGAAAACATAGGACACATTATCACAACCTAAAATTAACTGTCTTCAGAATGTCTCTGCGACAAAGTTTCAAAATTAGGAATTATGTCGCTTACTGCCAGTCGTAGTTGATCACGAAGGTATTTGTCTGTCAGTCGTGATCTAAATTTGATTTTTACTATTTTCAGTGTTGAAAATAATTTTTCACAAACGTAAGTTACAGCGAACATGGCTTCAACAGAGCAAGCGAAAGAACGAAGCTTCAAATATTTATTTTTTTCCAAAGATTTGAAAAGTTCAATATCTGTCAAGTCCTTACATCTAGCTTTCATTTGACGTCACATTGTAAATCTGAGAGTTTAAATTGAAAATCTAACCGCATTATTCGTACATCTGCTGTAAAAGAATCGACGTACAGAGATGATAATGATAATAATAATAATAATAATAATAATAATAATAATAATAATAATAATAATAATAATAATAATAATAACAACACTTAACCTTTTAATGTTTCATCAGTAACATGTAGTAACTTATAATGCCGTTTTATGTTATACAACCGTTTTCCTAGTAATATTTGTGAACAAATCATACATTTAATATTTTCATCATATTGTAAGCAAAAGAATGCATCCTCCCATCCTACTTGGAACTTTCGTTTTTTATAGAGGTACATGGTTTCGAGAGAGATATTGCGACGATACGCCACTCGCAGGTCCGAGACAAATACAAATGGAACGGAGTTTGAGTCCAGTGAGTGAGAGGGTGGGGGTTGTAGGTAGGAAGCGAGAGAAAAGCACTGCGAGCCACAATGTGCTCGTGAGTCGCATTTTCGCCGCGGCTGGCTTACAGTATCAACTTACATAATTTGTCAAAAATTTTATCTTTTTGTCCATAATTAAAAAACTTTATCAATAATATAAAAAGAAAATAGGCTACTTTAACTCTTTGAACATTCACAAAAGCTACCTCCTACATAAAAAATAGTATAGGCCTTTATATACGATACGAGGTTGGGAAGTGCTTTTCACAAAATCGAGGATAACTTTGATAAACGAGCAGAACGAGTTTTTCAACTTCCGAGATTTTGTAATACACTTCACAAACGTGTAGGGGAGGTCGGGGCAAGTTCGGCATAGCATTTGTTTCGAAGATCTGAGCAAATAGGGTCTTGTTTAGAGGGTAGCGTGTTGAGAAAATATGGCCGCGTGCTGTGAATAACGCTTGTGTGGTATGGAGAGATATTTGAAGTTCTGACAGGTAAAAATATTTTTTTAAGTCATGGCTTATTGTAATTATGATATTGAATATCTTAAGGAACCCGCAATGACAACATTGACGATATTAGTGAGTGGCATCATTATTGAGAATGACTAAATCTGTATGAGATTATGAGCTTGACAAGGCGGTTGAAAGCCTTTAATAGGAGTGCTGATTAATAATATTTTTTTCCTGCCAATTGGGACACTTCGGCAGTAAGCTGCCGACGTTGCCCCATGAAAAGAAAGAAAAATATGGGATTCTGTATTGTTTTTTAGCTATATAAAAATCAGTAATTATGGTATTTAAAGTAATTTAAAGCATTATTATGCATTTCAGTTGCCTATTTATTACCCGTAAAATGGTTCGAAATTACAAAAAGGAAAACTGAAAACAAATATGACCAGAACCCACTCAAGAAAGCTCTACTGAGCGTAAAGGAAAAAAAAATCAGCCTGTCATCTGTCGAAAAAGAAATATAGTGTGTTACGAACTGCACTTCAATATTGGTTGAAAGTAGATATTCGAGCACCAGGTGTACAAAATAAAGTCAGGTTTAAAAGAGTGTTTACTTCAGTATGGCTGACAATTTGAAGCAGCATGCAACCAATCTGCAGAAAATGTATTTCGGAAAGTCTGGGGTGGAATTTCGAAGATTAGCTTTGAACGAGAATTACTATACGTTTGAGGAACGTTTTTATAAGCTGCTTTGGTTTTGATAACAAACAACTGCCTACCGCTTCGACGTTTGGTGGCTCTAGATTGCAAAACAATAACACAATCCTTTTAGGTCAGCCCTGGGCATAAAGGGAAAGGGAAATGGAAAAGAAAAGGAGAAACTCCTGCCCTTGACCTTTGCGCTTATACCGCTTTATACACAAACGCTCAGTGAGGCACTATGGCCTCATTGGTGGATTTTAGGCGACTAGCGAGAGCCGCAAGTTCGTAAAAGCTATTATGCCTGCCTTATACAGGGACATCACTTTATTTTTACTAACATTTTTAACATTAACCTGGCTATACTCGGAAACACTGTTACCTCCCTTCCATTACAGGAGTTTGGAGTTGCTAGTGCAATATGTAAACAAATCATTTTACTAGCTATAGGAGGAGAGAAAAGTAGTGTATCCATTTATATTACAGGGAAATATACTATTAATATTTTCAGTTTGGTCATTACTTTACAGTATTTTATCAAAAAACAGTAGAATAGTAACAATTTTTTTTTCACAAACTCAAGTCTTCAGGTGGTTATACTGTATATATTATGTAATTTCTACTTTATTCAGCATATTACTTACTAATCTAATTTATTCCTGAGAATTTTGTGAGCACTTCCGTAAGAAACCCCAATTTCTACACCTAACTTCTTGACTTCTTTACAATGGAGTGTAAATAGACCGTGTAATGTACGAATTTTATGCGATTCTCAAGGAGCACTCGCAGCAATTGACGATAAATATAACCTCAATCCAATTGCGGCTGGTATTAGGGAAACTTTGTTACTATGTAAGCAACATGTATGTTTCGATTGGGTACGTGGTCATGTAGGGAACACAGGAAACGAAAGAGCAGATCATCTAGCCAAGATGGCCGCAATTTCGGAAACAGAACACGCATACTCTAAACAACCCCTCTCTTATGTAAAAATGCAAATGAAGGTGGACATCTTAAATGACTGGAATGCAATGTGGTTGAATAGTACAAATGCTCAAATCACAAAATCACTATATTTTCCCACAGTTAAAGATAGACTAACCGTAAAGAATTATGAACCATCTTACATATCCACGCAATTTATGACTGGACACGGAAAATTTAATTCATATTTTGAACGTTTCAAAATTGACAACCCAAATGGCTCTTCATGTCCCTGTGAACACCCCACACAAACAGTCGACCACCTGTTATTCCAGTGCCCACTACAAGAACGCAAGAGATACCGGCTAGAAACCCACCTTAGCATGTGCGATACAACTTTCTCACCACCAATTACAAAAGTTCTTCTGAAGCAATGTTGCATAAAGGAATTTCACATATTTATTACAGGTGTATTTAAGACCTTGTAGAAATAACAGTATTTAGTAACAGTGTCCTATTTATTCTTTTGCAGCCAAATTTGTAACTTTTAAAAGTATGGTTATCATGTTGAAGTGTATGTGTTGTAAAGGATGCTTGATTTGTTGTGTATGTGAGTCATAGTTATGGGATGCTTGATTGTGTTTGTGTATTAATTTATAATGTATGTTAGGGAAAGTTGCTTAATTGTGTTATAGAGTACCGCTATAAGAAATGTTTTGTTTATGTGTTGTAACTGTTTTCTGTATGTCTCAATTGATGACTGATGTTTGATTTGCAATCGCAATGTTTAAAATACGGAATGTTTAGGTCTTATTTCCATTGTATAAGCTAATTTATTTTCTTTTCAATTTGTTTTATGCTTAGGCCTATTTTTTGTGTAAAACTATAGCCCTAGCATACATATGTAAAATAGGGCTACCCCTCATTGGAGATACAATAATAATAATAACTTCTTGACTGACTTATTAGGACCTCGCTGCATCCTTTCTCTAGCATCTTCTACAGCATCGTCTGTCACCTTTGTTGGCCATGTTACACTTTTCTTCTTTTCTGTTGCTCTAAATTTATCTACCAGATTAATGACATTTCTACGAAAATATTCCGTAATGATATAATCAGGAAATTGTGAAAAAAAAAAAACTGTTGTTCACATTCGGTTACATTGTAATTGCAGTTTCCATCATCGTCCTTCATACCTACAAACAGTAAAACAAAGCTCTTGTTTAAATAATGCTGTTAAGTACCGTACCATATTATAGGGTGCCTTTCTTTCGGTAACTCTAATCTTCACTTGTGCTCAGTCCACACAGATAAATTCAGTTATGCTACACACCATACTTGTGTGATAATAAACTTCAATAATATAAGCTCTTTCTTCTATAGAAAATGCAACATATTTCTGAAACACACTGTAGTCTGTACTGTTTATTTCACTGCTAGCAACAGCGGCCGTAAGTTTGTGTGACTGACGTTAGCAAGGACATTAGTGAAAGAGGTGGGAGTCAAGTACAGTTAGAAACGCAGGTACAATAAAAATTGAAGTAAAAATAAAATGATGTCCCTGTACAATCTGTCACTGTGCAATGCTTATCTTCCTACTCGTATTGGTCCGAAACATAACTGTCTTAGCCGGGGAAGGTGTAGTCTGTGATGACTCGAATGAGGTATTAGCGCCCAAGCCTGTTTTAGATAATGTGGACCATTGAAAATCTTAAATTATGATTTATTTAACGACGCTCGCAACTGCCGAGGTTATATCAGCGTCGCCGGTATGCCGAAATTTTGTCCGTCAGGTTAGCGCTGGATAAACAATGACAGAACTCAATTCTGGGTGAGAAATCATTGGACCCCATTGCTTGCACCAGTAGTAGGTGAAAGGGTTTCAATTGCTGTTCCCTCAGTACTCGTCACACAGCATCCCTCGCAGTATGCATTTCATGGGTAAGTTGACCCTTTTGAATGGTCCACATTACCTTCGGCGATTGTATTATTGTGTTGCAAGTGAGCGCCACAAAACGTTGAAGCGTTGGGCAGTGATTTGTTATGAAAATGAAATCAGCTTACAAAATCGTTTCTCGAACGTAGTTAATGTTCAAGATCTCGCGGTGCCTGAAATAATCACTTCCGGCCATTGGTTCCAGATCTCAAAATGTTCAGTTTATACTCCTCTATCACCTGTATTGCTTTGACCTAAGATGTTTCAGTCACTCTATATTTAGAGACTTATTTTCGTGTAATGAGAAATAAAATTTCTTCTCAAATACACATTTAGACAGAATAAATATTTTAAAATTATTTTCTTTTGTAATCTATAATGTAATGCTAACAACTTTTTAAATGTTTTATATAGACCTAATTTAATTATGCGTTTCTCTTGGAGTTTTCTAATTAATTTGGCGATGGCGAAGAGGGGGCATATTTCTTGTTCTTTTCTTGTTATTGGCATATTCATATTTTCTATTACTGGTATGTATTTTGCTTTTATTGTAAAATTTTTATTCTGTTACAAATTTGTAATTATGTACTTCTAATTGTTTAAGGCATATTCATATACTTACTTACTTACAAATGGCTTTTAAGGAACCCGAAGGTCCCTATCCTGTGCAAGATTAATCCAGTCTCTATCATCATACCCCACCTCCCTCAAATCCATTTTAATATTATCCTCCCATCTACGTCTCGGCCTCCCTAAAGGTCTTTTTCCCTCCGGTCTCCCAACTAACACTCTATATGCATTTCTGGATTCGCCCATACGTGCTACATGCCCTGCCCATCTCAAACGTCTGGATTTAATGTTCCTAATTATGTCAGGTGAAGAATACAATGCGTGCAGTTCTGTGTTGTGTAACTTTCTCCATTCTCCTGTAACTTCATCCCGCTTAGCCCCAAATATTTTCCTAAGCACCTTATTCTCAAACACCCTGAACCTATGTTCCTCTCTCAGAGTGAGAGTCCAAGTTTCACAACCATACAGAAGAACCGGTAATATAATTGTTTTATAAATTCTAACTTTCAGATTTTTGGACAGCAGACTGGATGATAAGAGCTTCTCAACCGAATAATAACACGCATTTCCCATATATATTCTGCGTTTAATTTCCTCCCGAGTGTCATTTATATTTGTTACTGTTGCTCCAAGATATTTGAATTTTTCCACCTCTTCGAAGGATAAATCTCCAATTTTTACATTTCCATTTCGTACAACATTCTGGTCACGAGACATAATCATATACTTTGTCTTTTCGGGATTTACTTCCAAACCGATCGCTCTACTTGCTTCAAGTAAAATTTCCGTGTTTTCCCTAATCGTTTGTGTATTTTCTCCTAACATATTCACGTCATCCGCATAGACAAGAAGCTGATGTAACCCGTTCAATTCCAAACCCTGCCTGTTATCCTGAACTTTCCTAATGGCATATTCTAAAGCGAAGTTAAAAAGTAAAGGTGATAGTGCATCTCCCTGCTTTAGCCCGCAGTGAATTGGAAAAGCATCAGATAGAAACTGACCTATACGGACTCTGCTGTATGTTTCACTGAGACACATTTTAATTAATCGAACTAGTTTCTTGGGAATACCAAATTCAATAAGACTATCATATAATACTTCCCTCTTAACCGAGTAAGGCATATTAATATAATATTATTATTGCTGTTATGTTATAGATATTAAAATATTTGTGAGTGTCGGAATTTGTGATTTATTAAAATCAAATATACAAGAATATATGCATAAATCTATATTTCGAAGTACATAAGAAGCGGAAACCTGGAAGATGAATAGATATTTTCGGTAAAAATTAAGAATGGGAATGGACTTTTGAGACCTTCAACCAGATATTTTAGATGTGAAAGAATAAGAAATGAGGTGTTTAGACAAAAATTCATATGAAAATTCAGTTTTGGATTATATGTACTACAACAATTGGAGTGCTATGGACTCGTGAAACTGATAGGAAATTGAAGGTTAGCAAAATGAGTGCTAGAATGGATTCCATAATTACAGAAGAAGAGGAAGAGGCAGACTCAAAGAACGTGGATGAACGAAGTCGAGAACGTGAATGGGCAGATAGAGAAGGTTGGAGGAAGAAGATGAGAGTGTACATTTTGGGCAGGGGTAGAAATTGATTACACTAATAATAATAATAGTAATAATAATAATAATACTAATAATGTAATAATCATAATAATAATATCTAAGCTCATTCCTTTTTAGACTAACTATAACAGGGCGATTTAGAAGAAATGTGGCATATTTTGAGAGGTAATAGAATGGTGATTTCAAAGAAAAAACATTATAACACTTATCTTATTCTCAACAGCTTTGAAGAAAACTAATCGAAACCATAAGGAACGGGAACAGTTCAAGTGATAGTAAATTAAGACATCGTTATCTGTATGTTCTATTTAAATTTCCATTTCTCTTTACATAACATGTTTAAAAATGCTACTGTCAACCTCAATGCGTTTGCAGCTCGTGTAGCCAGTTGCCGTTTTGCTAATTTGAGCTGATCTGTAGGCCTACATTCTTTATTGTGATTACAAGCATTTAAAACTCGGACAAGCAATTACTCCCTTGTTTTCTCTCGGCGCTCGTAGACTTCGCTCTTTATCCAACACCACAAACAATAATCTAATGATGTAAGGTCCGGTGACCTGGGTGGCCAAGGAATGATACCATTTCGACATACTTTGCATGTGTAAATACTTGTAGTATTGTAACTTCACTGCTTAACATTCACTCGTACTTACTGTACTAAACCTTTTTGACAAAGACTCGAAGTCGGCGAGCTAGAATGGTAAGACTCATAACTCGACTCTTCCATGTGCAAGTAAATGAACATGACATAGTACTACCTAATGTCGTTTTGGTTGCGTCTGCATCAGTGTGAGCAGTTATGCGGAGGAAGAAAAGGAGACTCTTGTCTGTTATATTCAAATGACTGTTTCTTGGAAATCATAGAGAATAAGATATATTTATTTTTCCTTCAGAATCGTCAATACTTTCACCCTCAACGTATGATCTTTTCATCCTAAATTACCTGTATATCAAATAATTTCCAGGGACTTAGTAACTGTTTTTTCTTTCTCTTAGTGATGTACTTCCTACAATAATAAATATTACTTAAATGTCGTAATTAAGCGAATATTTTATTTATCTGTTAGTAGAAAATAAATTTAAATAAAACTCTTTTTGGGCGAAGTATAAACTCAAGACTCGAAGTAATTGTGATTTGTCTTTAAAATGTTTATCTTCCGAGCAAATTTTCTACTTAGAAGTGGACGAGCATTGCCGAGTTATATTCTGAAAACGTTACTGGATTACGGAACTTTTATACTTGAATAGAACGCTCTTGTTCTCGAAAGTGAGGCCAATGTCTTGTTCTGCACATAAACTTTCCGAGAAAGAGTTTACAAACAGATAATGAAGGAAGCGGAGAAGTGTTGAAAATAAAAGCCAAGTGAAGGAGAAGTTATGTTCCGAGGCTCAATGCGCTGTTGCCTTCAGCAGGCGATTTTCCTACGAAGATTTCCTTCGTATTTATTTACAATAGTGTCGTCGTCAATAAATTAGGGCACTTTCCTCGGCTCTGACAACGGCGTATCGAGTTTCTGCCCTCAGCGACTTTCCAATTAACAGAGCCTGATTAGCTATCAATAGTAAGCAATCTTTTCATTACCGCGAAACGAGAGATGATCCTTGTTTAAACTTGTCGAGCAGCTTCACAAAGTTCCACAGTGGGTGACAGTGGCGGATCTATTCTTTGAAATTATAGGCAAACTTACAAAAGATACTGATTATTTAATTTTTCTTAATTTCATCCCATTTATTCTATTCCATATATCTTATATTAGCAATGCAAATTTAAATGTGAAACAAGTTAAGATTTACACAATTGTTTCTTGGCGAGATGAAGTGAAATCGAGGATTCGCCATAGATTAGATGATATTTGCCTTATGGCTGTTGAACACCTCGGAAAAACGCAATGTGGTAATCAGCCCAAGTGAAACTTAAACGGAAGCCCGAGCGTAGCTCCGGATCAGCAGGCAAGTGAGTCTGCCGACTGAGCTACTATGGTGGCTTTACAAAAATATGTAATCCACGGCAAGCAGATTAGTTCGATTTAGGCCTACAAGGATATACAATTCATAATTTGAGCTATACAAAAATATACAGTACACAACAAGCAGATTAATTCAAACAATCCATCAGTTGAGCTATACACAAATATCCAATAGGTACATAGCAAGCAGATTAATTTAATTTACAAGCATAAAAATCCATCAGTTGAGCTATACACAAATATGCAATAGGTACATGATTTAATTTACAAGCGTAAAAATCCATCAGTTGAGCTATACACAAATATGCAACAGGTACACAGAAAGCAGATTAATTTAATTTACAAGCATAAAAATCCATCAGTTGAGCTATACACAAATATGCAACAGGTACACAGAAAGCAGATTAATTTAATTTACAAGCATAAAAATCCATCAGTTGAGCTATACACAAATATGCAACAGGTACACAGAAAGCAGATTAATTTAATTTACAAGCAAAAAAATCCAACAGTTGAGCTATACACAAATAGGCAATAGGTACATGATTTAATTTACAAGCATAAAAATCCGTCAGTTGAGCTATACACAAATATGCAACAGGTACACAGAAAGCAGATTAATTTAATTTACAAGCATAAAAATCCATCAGTTGAGCTATACACAAATATGCAATAGGTACATGATTTAATTTACAAGCATACAAATCCATCAGTTGAGCTATACACAAATATGCAACAAGTACACAGAAAGTAGATTCATTTAATTTACAAGCAAGAAAATCCAACAGTTGAGCTATACACAAATATGCAATAGGTACATGATTTAATTTACAAGCATAAAAATCCATCAGTTGAGCTATACACAAATATGCAACAGATACACAGAAAGCAGACTAATTTAATTTACAAGCCTAAAAATCCATCAGTTGAGCTATACACAAATATGCAACAAGTACACAGAAAGCAGATTCATTTAATTTACAAGCAAAAAAATCCAACAGTTGAGCTATACACAAATAGGCAATAGGTACATGATTTAATTTACAAGCATAAAAATCCATCAGTTGAGCTATACACAAATATGCAACAGATACACAGAAAGCAGACTAATTTAATTTACAAGCATAAAAATCCATCAGTTGAGCTATACACAAATATGCAATAGGTACATGATTTAATTTACAAGCATAAAAATCCATCAGTTGAGCTATACACAAATATGCAACAAGTACATAGAAAGCAGATTAATTTAATTTACAAGCATAAAAATCTATCAGTTGAGCTATACACAAATATGCAATAGGTTCATGATTTAATTTACGAGCATACAAATCCATCAGTTGAGCTATACACAAATATGCAACAGGTACACAGAAAGCAGATTCATTTAATTTACAAGCAAAAAAATCCAACAGTTGAGCTATACACAAATAGGCAATAGGTACATGATTTAATTTACAAGCATAAAGATCCGTCAGTTGAGCTATACACAATTATGCAATAGGTACATGATTTAATTTACAAGCATACAAATCCATCAGTTGAGCTATACACAAATATGCAACAAGTACACAGAAAGCAGATTCATTTAATTTACAAGCAAAAAAATCCAACAGTTGAGCTATACACAAATATGCAATAGGTACATGATTTAATTTACAAGCATAAAAATCCATCAGTTGAGCTATACACAAATATGCAACAGATACAAAGAAAGCAGACTAATTTAATTTACAAGCATAAAAATCCATCAGTTGAGCTATACACAAATATGCAACAGATACACAGAAAGCAGACTAATTTAATTTACAAGCATAAAAATCCATCAGTTGAGCTATACACAAATATGCAATAGGTACATGATTTAATTTACAAGCATACAAATCCATCAGTTGAGCTATACACAAATATGCAACAAGTACATAGAAAGCAGATTAATTTAATTTACAAGCATAAAAATCCATCAGTTGGGCTATACACAAATATGCAACAGGTTCATAGCAAGCAGATTAATTTAATTTAGATGTATGTACAATTCGTCAGTTGAGTTATACAAAAATATGCAATAGGTACATAGCAAGCAGATTAATTCAATTTAGACGTATGTACAATTCATCAGTTGAGTTATACAAAAATATGCAATAGGTACATAGCAAGCAGATTAATTTAATTTAAACGTATGTACAATTCGTCAGTTGAGTTATACAAAAATATTCAATAGGTAGATAGCAAACAGATTAATTCAATTTAGACGTATGTACAATTCATCAGTTGAGTTATACAAAAATATGCAATAGGTACATAGCAAGCAGATTAATTTAATTTAGACTTATGTACCATTCGTCAGTTGAGTTATACAAAAATATGCAATAGGTAGATAGCAAACAGATTAATTTAATTTAGACGTATGTACAATTCATCAGTTGGGTTATACAAAAATATGCAATAGGTACATAGCAAGCAGATTTATTCAATTTAGACGTATGTACAATTCATCAGTTGAGTTATACAAACATATGCAATAGGTACATAGCAAGCAGATTAATTCAATTTAGACGTATGTACAATTCATCAGTTGGGTTATACAAAAATATGCAATGGGTACATAGCAAGCAGATTAATTTAATTTAGACGTATGTACAATTCATCAGCTGAGTTATACAAAAATATGCGATAGGTACATAGCAAGCAGATTAATTTAATTTAGACGTATGTACAATTCATCAGTTGAGTTATACAAAAATATTCAATAGGTATATAGCAAGCAGATTAATTTAATTTAGACGTATGTACAATTCATCAGTTGAGTTATACAAAAATATTCAGTAGGTACATAGCAAGCAGATTGATTCAATTTAGACGTATGTACAATTCATCAGTTGAGTTATAAAAAAATGTGCAATAGGTACATAGCAAGCAGATTGATTCAATTTAGACGTATGTACAATTCATCAGTTGAGTTATACAAAAATATGGACTAGGTACATAGCAAGCAGATTAATTTAATGTAGACGTATGTACAATTCATCAGTTGAGTTATACAAAAATATGCAATAAGGTACGTAGCAAGCAGATTAATTTAATTTAGACGTATGTACAATTCATCAGTTGAGTTATACAAAAATATGGACTAGGTACATAGCAAGCAGATTAATTTAATTTAGAGGTCTGTACAATTCACCAGTTGAGTTATACAAAAATATGCAATAGGTACATAGCAAGCAGATTAATTTCATTTACACTTATGTACAATTCGTCAGTTGAATTATACAAAAATATGCAATAGGTACATAGCAAGCAGATTAATTCAATTTAGACGTATGTACAATTCGTCAGTTGAGTTATACAAAAATATGCAATAGGTACATAGCAAGCAGATTAATTTCATTACACGTATGTACAATTCATCAGTTGAGTTACACAAAAATATGCAATAGGTACATAGCAAGCAAATTAATTTAATTTAGACGTATGTACCAGCTGAGCTATACAAAAATATGCAATAGTTACACAGCAAGTATGTTAATTCACCAGTTGAGCTATACAAAAATATACAATACTTAGAATCAGAGTAATTCAATTTGGAAACATAAGGTAAACTAGGGTCTGTTGGACAGTCGGGCATGTTGGACACTTTGTACTTGTAACGTGTTACCTCGCCACTTGTGGGCACCACATTCTGCTAGAAGTCAATGACGGAAGTAGCCACGAGTGGGGCTACTTCCGTCGTTGACTTCTAGCAATAGGTGGTGCCCTCAAGTGGCGAGGTAACACGTTAAAGTACAGAGTGTCCAACATGCCCGACTGTCCAACAGACCCTAGTTTACCCTATACCGTCCATCAATTGAGGTATATAAAAATATGCAATAGGTAAGCAGATTAATTCAATTTAGAAGCATATAGAATTCATCAATTGAGCTAAAAAATATATAAAACACAGTAAACAGATTAATTCGATTTAGGCCTGCAAGAATATGCAAGTCATGATTTGAGCTATGCAAATATATACAGTACAGAGCAAGCAGATTAATTCCATTTAGAAGCATATGCAATAATTAATCAGTTGAGCGACACAAAAATATGCAATAGAAGATTATATAACCCAAGAAGTAGAAGAGGTTTAATTAGGCTGAGGAAGAGTTGGATTCAAAACTTCAATAGAAAATTATGAGGCCAGGACGAGGCTTAATAGCTTAACCCGTGAAATTTTTGTTTATGATGATTATCATGATGATGATGAAACATTTTATGGGGAACAATATTTTATATTGTACCAGGGGACGAATGTGTAAAACTGACTCATAGGCTTGTGTTAGAATTATTAGAAGAAAAATCGTTCAGAAATTAAGATATATGTACGGAGTTAATTATTATAGTATTAATGTGAATTCTGAAGAAATATTAAAGTGACCTTCTGGAATTACAGGTATTCGGCCACATTGCTATTATTAGAAAAGTTGAAACTGCATGAATATTTTATTAATATTGATTAGACAGGCACTCCACTCTACACAGAATTGCACTTTGAAGTGTAGCATCGCTCTCTATTTCTTCTTGTACGTAGTTTCATCCGTCATCCGTGTACGTGGAACACACAGTGGTATCATTGCAATATATAAATATTCTCGGATCCAGTCTAACAGTTTCTGAGACCAAATTGAATACCTTTTCCATTAACAAATCAAAGTTCATAGCATTGTTGAATCTCCTGATGGACATACGAGTAAATCCAGTGCTTTTGCAAATTGTCGAAGCGTTGAAATTTCTACCGTCGTGAAGTTGTATAGCTTCTGAGCTTGCCAATCGTGTCATCATAATTTCCATCTCACAGGATGAAGATTAAAACACTTTATATACAGAGTGTCCAAAAGTCTCCACACAAAGGAAAAATCAGTTCAAAATAGAAATGTGACATAATGTGCTGAATATAATGACTTTCAAGAGTCACGCACAGGTCGGTAAATGTGTTCCAACCTGTTCCGATGCAAAAGCTGCAATATGTCCGTCGGCACATAACAGGCATCGACGATAAGGGCTTGCAGAAAGGTGTTGGGAAAATCAAGAAATGACAATTTTTAGAGAGTTTATGATATATAACGCATTATATAGGTGACAGCTGGGACTACAGAACTGTCGAATCACAGAAAAAAATTAGAAGTGGAAATGTTCGTGTAAAGTAATGTTGGATATTTGGTACATTGATTAAAAAACCAGGAATGTTCAGGTATTAATACTCTTGTTTTTCTAGATAATGGTGTTTTGTGACATTCCCTGTTTTCTCCTGACATCTTCCAGATATGGCGAGCCTCGGATTTCCGCTTGGTAGACCTGCAACGTAAGGTAACCCCAGAGATAAAAATCAAGATGTGTGAAATCTGGGGAGCAGATTGGCCACATTCAGCACATTATGTGACATTTTTATTTTGAACTTACATTTCCTATGTCTGAAGACTTTTGGGACACTCTGTATTACCAAGTGGCTTTAGACAACATCATAACATTGCCTTTGTGATTGTGAATTATGAATGAATGATTATTAATAATTATTAACTATAAATTGGTTTTCACTCACTGATAGTTACAGGAAAAATAATAATTATATAAGAGGAAAACTAAAGAAATACAGAGTAGGAATATAAGCAAAGGAAGTCAACTATAGCAAATAATATAATGAGCAAGAGAATATACAGTACTCTGAAAAGTCTATAAAGAAATATGTTGTACTACTATACAGTGTGTAACGAAAAAAAGTGGACAAGGCTCAGGTATAGATTCCTCATATGTAGAGAAGGAAAAATGTTTATGTCAACATGGATTCGGAAATTATTAGTTTCTGAGTAGGGCTTCCAAGTACCATAGTGCACTTCAGTAAGTTTGTTTGATGGGATTAATAATAATAATTTATTTATTTAATCTGACAGAACTAAGGCCATTAGATTTTCTCTTCCGCCCAGCCAGACTCTAATTCTGATTTAATACAATTGGCTTACAGTAGTTATTACCTTAATATCTAGACCGTAAAACAACATGGAAGTAAATAATGAAAATAAAAGTAAATAATGAAAGTTAGATAAGTAATGTTAGTGAGACAATAATAAACATTGATAAATAATAATAATAATAATAATAATAATAATGAGATAATTTAAATATTTATTCTGTGATATATATATATATATATATATATATATATATATAGGCTATATATATATAGGTCCCAAACATTAAACTTTGAGAAAATTGAAACAGCAATTATTGTTGACGAGAATTGTTTGAATAATATTTCGTTAGTCTATTCTTAAATTGGTTTGATGTCTGACAGTCAGTCTATTCTTAAATTGGTTTGATGTCTGACAGTCCCTGACATTACTCGGTAGGGAATTCCAAAGTCGAGGAACAGCCACAGTGAAAGAAGATGAATATGACGATGTTCGGTGGGAGGAAATGGATAATATTGAGAAGTGTTGTGATCGTGTGTCTAAATTATGATAGATGGTTAAATTTTGAAAACGAGACGCAAGATAGACAGGAGTGGAGAAATGCAAAATGTGAAAGAGGAGGGAAAGACAGAGGATTTTCCTACGATCTTCTAGAGTAGACGAAGCCAGGACATCATTTCGAGGGATGGTGTTACGTGATCAGCCCGTCGAATATTACAGACGAAACGGCCGCAAATATTATGAACACGTTGTAGTCTCTGCGCCGAAGTAATGCTTAGGTCAGTAAACAGATCGCAGTAATCGAAGTAGGGTATCACGAATATTTACAGTAAAATCTTTTTCAGGGAAAAGGGTAGAAAATTCTTCAACCGCCTAAACGAAATTATTATGATGCATACTGTTTACATTTTCTGAGATGAAATGTTCAAAATGTCCATCTTCTGCCTGAATTTTGGCCGCATTTCATATTATCGAGATCCAAACATGGTCTCAAATCACTGGCATTGTTCTTATTGCCTCAAAGCCCTGCAGAATCCGCTGACGGAGAGTTCCTTCATTATCCACACCAGACTTCAAGTGTCCCCACAGAAAGAAGTGCAAAGATTTGAGGTCAGGTGAGCGTGGAGGCCAATCATTTTCGGATCTCGATGTAAAGATGAGTTGCGGTTTGTGTTCAGGCAGAAGGTGGACATTTTGAACAGTTCATCCATGAAATAGTGCAGAAAAGTTGTATATCACAAAGACATTTAGAGAGAGACAGTTTGTCAGCTTTCCCAATAACGGGACTGCCTTATTGGACAAAGCATAACAAACACACAGAGTGAAAACAAAAACAGACCACAAAAGATAAATGTGGAGAACGAACAAGAAAGGGAAATTAAGTACAGATAATAGCATACACATAACAGGCCTAAACATAGTAAACAAATAGATTAGACGTTCAAACCAAAGTTTTTCCTTCTTAGGAAACAAAGTACAGGTGGTATTTTAAAATGGCAAGTGCTCCTCTGATAGCAGTAAGGGAAACATCACGAATGAAGTCGTTGTTCAGCTGGAACTTCTTGCAGAAACTGACAAAGAGGCGAGGTATTGTGCCCCTAGCGCCAACCATTAGCCCAACTACTTCAATGGAGGTATAATAGCTTTGATTTTCTGATTGAGCAACTTCTTGAGGGCTCTACCGAACCTTACATTTTAGACATTTTCCGCAAATTCTGTGAATTGGACTTGTATGTAAACGAATGGAAAAAAATAACTGAAAATGTACTAATATACAGGGACATCACTTTATTTTTACTTGCATTTTTATTGTACCTGCGTTTCTGAATGTACTTGACTCCCACCCCTTTCACTAATGTTCTTGCTCCCGTCAGCCACACAAACTTACGGCCGCTGTAGCAAACGAAGTCTGCTAGCAGTGAAGTAAATAGGACAGAGTATAGTGTGTTTCAGAAAAATGGTTGCGTTTTCCATAGAAAGGAGAGCCTATATTATTGAAGCTTATTTCCAGGGGCAGGTATTTATGGAGATTAATTTTATCATTTGTGTTTTTCAATACTGGTGTCGGCGGAGATTGTTGGAGATTGATTTGTATTCTTGTTGGATATTAATGGAAATTTTGGAAAATACATCTATTTTGAAATTGGAGTATTAACTCAGTATGAATATTACTTTCCAAATAATTAACATTAAAGATTCATTGGATTCTGGTAAAGGTGCGGTATGACCAATAGACAATATTTGTTGAATTGAGACTGTATTTAACACACATTCATTAAAAACGGAAAAAAAAAACTTCCAGCCCTCAAATAATACTTTCAAATTATTAGTGAAATGTTGAATTCTTCGTCTTTTGAGCTCACTAATGTAATTAGAACATCTGGAATACCATGTAATGTAGCCTACTTGAATGTGCAACAAATTCAAATGAAAAAAAAAGTCCGAAAAAAGAACTCAGAATATGAAATTCGCTATAAAACGTCACAATAATAATAATTCACGAATGTGTTCATATTTCGCTATTAGAACTCTATTTCGCGATTTGTCGTGATTGTTTTATCCGCATATTATTAATCAGAATCACTTAATTCGTAAAGACTGGTAAAAATCTATTGTATATCTAGCCTATTATGCCTATGTCGTGATTTTCGCGATCTCCGTAAATACCCCCCCCCCCTGCTTATTTCGCACAGGTACTGTGTGTAGCATGACTGAATAACTTTATCGGTGTGGACTGAGCAGAAGTGAAGATTAGTGTTACCGAAAGTACGGTAATATGCTGAATAAAGTAGCCATTTATAATGAATAAAACCGCCTGAGGAGTTGAGTTTGTGGAAAAAAATGTTACTACTCTGCTGTATTTTGATAAAATACCGTAAAAGTAATGATCAAACTGAAAATCCTAATATTGTATTTCCCTGTAACATAAATGGATACACTACTTTTCTCTCCTCCTATAACTAGTAAAATGATTTGCTTACATATTGTACTAGTAACACCAAACTCTTGTAATGGAACGGGGTAACAGTGTTTCCGAGTATAGCCAGGTTAATGTTAAAAATGTTGGTAAATATAAACTGATGTCCCTGTACAAACTATAAATGCACAAAAGGTTGCAGCCACAATTTAAAATATGTACCTACTTCATATATTTCTGCAGAAAAAAGAAAGCGCGAGAGAATCCACGGATAATCCACCAATCAGTTAATAGGGTGACGGATAATCGGGGGTCTGCTGTATATCTCTCTTACCCTGTATAGTCCTACAGTTACGGTAATCCTTTTGAGAATTGATTTTTCTTCATGTAACATTTTGTAATACCAGAATTATTAATTTCTTGTGAGAATTTTGAGCATAATTTGACATAAAATGATGTAGAACATAATTAGCTTTGCATTTTATGTAGCATGAGATTTAATTTCACCAGCTGGAAATCAGTGCGCCCTGGATCCGCTGCCGCAGCTGCAGCCAGAGTACAAGATAAGATTACGACTACGACAGACGCGGGGGATAATTGGTTTAACGAAGGAGCTGAATTACGCGTCTGAGGGGTGGCCTCTGTCGTATTGATATCTCACAAATGTAAACTCAATTTATCTACAGGTTTGCGTAAAATTATTTGACTCTCGTTTCATTGCGGAGTGGGAAAATGGAGTTACTTGTTATTCTGCTTGGAACCGTATTAAGTGGTTCGCAAGTCTGCCTTATTCATGCACTTTATCACCCCCAAGCACTTCTTAATCAGATATACATTCTCTATACCTGGAAATTATTCCCGCGAGTTGTATCTGTTAAAGAGTGTCGACATTATTGTAAACGTAATTTGTTATGTATTATACATTTTAATTTTGACCTGAAGTACAAACGAAAATGTATTTCAATGTGCAACAAATATTTTTCAATTATCTTCCATTTGGCTCAAGTTGAAGTATAGCTGGCTACGAATCCAGCGTACAAAATACTCTCTCCTACAAAGGAGTCTATTTTCCTTCGGTAAATAACTGCGCGTGACTTGTATTTTATTTTCTCTAAATTACTTTTGTGCGAGATCTTGCGTATTTGCTTGTTTTCCGCACAGAACCAATACGCCGTAAGTGTGAAATACCACATTCAGTATTCCCAACGTAACACACACAACAATTTCCCTCTTCTTACCGCTTAAGCGCGACATTCATTTTACTGCTTTAGGCTTTTAACATATTATTTTTAGAGACGTTTAACATAGTAATAATTATAAATTGGAAATTTACCACTGCAATTTCGCCTAAATTGCAATGTTAATTGTTGTTTTTAAATATTTGCAAAAATTAAGTAAAGTCTACTACTCCACGAAACTTATTACATTCCTGATACAAGTAACATTAAGGAAGCCGTGAAAAAATCAAAAAGATTCCAGATGCCGATGTTATTACTGCAATATGTTATATAAATGATATTGTTAAAATATTAAAATGAAAAATAAATCATTACATAACCTTACCGTTTGTTTTAACTTCGCATTTATAGACTGGGGGAAAAACACAGACGTATATCACGGCCTGCTGGAGTATAGTAAACACAGAAAACATTTTATAGCAATAATGTTGAGGAAAGATATTTTGGTTTTCCGAAGTTGCCGTCATTAAACAGAAACCAACATGGAGATTTCATTGCATCTAATTAGAAATTCGTCTTTCAGGTATGTAATAAACGATCTTCGCACAAAATAATGTACGATACACGAGCGGTATGTTTGTTTTTATGTTCTCGGAAATTAAAAAAGCTCAACTACGTTTCGCTTTTTCAATCTTTTCCTCGACCATGAAAACGTCAACATACCGCTCTTGTAACGTATATTACTATTATAAATGGATCAACGTCAGTCGAACGAAAACAACGTCGGCTTTCCACGCTGGTAACCCAGATTGGAATCGCGGTGGGGCCATCTGTAATTTCTCCGCAATAAATACGATGTTAGATGGTAGGTTTTCGCGGGATAATCCCGTTTCTCTTACCGGCATTCCACAATTGCTCCATTAATCATCATAATCATCACATTGGTGCGCTGTACCTCCTCCAATGGTGCATCAAAGACAACACTCTGCGCAAAAAATCTACAAATACTGGGTGTTTCTCCTAGCGTGGTACACCGGTGTGATGGTATTATTCTGATATTGACGAGCTGTTTTCGATAGATTAGGGACACATAAGAGCTTACAATTCTAGCCTGTAGAGAATTAATAGGGGGAAGGAACTGACCAACTTAGCCTACCCCATTATCTCCTGACTTAGTTACCTCATAAATGGTTCCTTCTTAATATCACTTGTGAGGTTCAGACGTGTCTTCGGACAGTTGACTAAACAACAGAGAATTAATAATAATAATAATAATAATAATAATAATAATAATAATAATAATAATAATAATAATAATCAGAAAAAAGAGTATTATTAGCACAAAATTTTGTTTATTTTATAGAACAACAACAATAATAATAGTAATAATAATAATAATAATAATAATAATCAGAAAAAAGAGTATTATTAGCACAAAATTTTGTTTATTTTATAGAACAATAATAATAATAATAATAATCAGAAAAAAGAGTATTATTAGCACAAAATTTTGTTTATTTTATAGAACAATAATAATAATAATAATAATAATAATAATAATAATAATAATAATAATAATAATAATAATAATCAGAAAAAAAGAGTATTATTAGCACAAAATTTTGTTTATTTTATAGAACAATAATAATAATAATAATAATAATAATCAGAAAAAAGAGTATTATTAGCACAAAATTTTGTTTATTTTATAGAACAATAGCCATAAGTCTAGCAGAAATTAAAGGAAAAAAATAGATTCATAATGGCGTTTATCACATGTTTTAAATGCACAGTTAACAAAATATTGCTAATTTAACCTTCAGATGAAATACGGTATACGTGTTGTTGTTTAGTCAACTGTCTGAACACAGGTCTTAACTAATACCAAGAAGCAACCATTTATGAGGCAACTAGGCCAGGAGATAATGGGGTAGGGTGGCCAGTTTCTTTCAACTATTAATTCTGTATAGGCTAGAATTACAATAATAATAATAATAGTAATAATAATAATAATAATAATAATAATAATAATAATAATAATAATAAACAGAAATTTGCAAATCAGTGCTATACTTTTCGCTAATGATCGGTGCTAGTAGCATCTTCAGAGGATAATTTACAAAGATCACTTCATAGTTTCTATATAATTTCTGGTCAATATAACATAGGAATTTCACCTGATAAAACAACAATTATGGCATCTTCTGGGAAAGATTCAATTCAAAGTAAAATACGTTTAGAAAACAAAATTCTGGAAAAGGTGAATGAATTTGCTTACTTGGGGGTACAACCTATCTGTTCAATCTGGAGTATCTCCCAGAAAATCAACAAATGCACTGAACTATGAGCTTAATCAACAATGTTTTCAAGCCTGAAATTGTTCAGAAATACACTCGTTTGCCCCTGTGTAATATATTCTTCTCAAGAATAATTTTCTCTTATGAAAGCGAGGCGTGGAACTTGAGAGCTCATGGTATTAGCAGAATCACAGCATGTGAGATGAGATTCATGAGGACTGCGAGATACACTAAATTCGACCACAAGCGGAATGAAGATATCATGGAGAATGTCAAGGCTGAATCGGTGATGATATACCATTGGCAATATCAAGAAAACTGGAAAAATCACGTCAACAGAATGAATAACAACAGATTTCCAAAGGCAATTTTTAATTATCAACAGAAAGGAAAAAGATCCATTGGCAGAACTCAAAAGAGAAGAACAGAAAAGACCGTAACAGCCCACTAGGCCTAATATTTGTCAGGATGATGATGATTATGATGATAATGATAATAATGATAATAGTAATAATAATAAGTGGTTGTGATGTTCTAATTCTGTAATTTTGTTTACTGCTCGTTTTATGTTTATTGAAGTGCATCTGTAAAATGTAGTCCTTGGAGTCATGACGCTAAAGTTTTGGTATCTCAGATTTTGCTCTACATTATTGGTGATCGCCGTTGCACTACTTATTTGCGTCAACGCTTAAGTATTGCTATTCAGCGCGGAAATGCAATGAGCGTTTTGGGTACTCCTCCTGAATCGAGCCCTTTGGACGAACTCTTTCTTCTGTGTGTACTTAAAACATATATTTTTAACAGTGCTGAAAAATATCTAAAGATATTTAATTCTCAAATTACTGTCCACGTCGTTTTAACGTATTGCATATGTGTTACATAAATTAAGCAAAATTCGTGAGTGTATTAATATTTTGTAGTTACAATTATTTTTGTGCAAAAAGTGTAGATGATACATTTGTTTATGCACAAAAAAGATCTTAGACCATTTGCAAAAAGAAATTAAGAAATTGTTTTAATATTGTGTAGTATAACAACAATTTTGTAAATGATTTTGTAAAGTTTTTAATCTATAATATGTAGAATATAATATGTTTGTTACAGTACAGTAGTCTATACGAAAAGATGTTAAGTTAAATATTTCGAAGTCGCATTTTTTAATAATTGTTATATAAAGTAGCCGTTTTGACTTCAAACTTCTTCTTCTTTTTCTTCTTCTTCTTCATCATCTTCATCATATTCACATTAATCATCACTATCTCCAGTCCACAAGGTCTGAGTCCATTGGCCCTTTTCTGTCTCAGGGATATCCGAATAGTTTAGCTCATCTCTTTTTTGGTTTTCCTAACTTTCTTCTTCCTGGGGGTTGATATATAGCTTACAGTACGATTATCCACTATTCTCTTCACGTCAATCTTCCAGTTATCTTAGTAGTGTTTAATTATTATCTCGTAATTTAAATTCATGAACTTTCTTCCTGATATTTTTGCAGTGTTTTGTGTATAAAAGCTTATAACACGCTATGATCCTTAAAAGCTCATTTCCTCAGCTTCATGACGTTCTTCCTGTTTTCTTTTGTTACGAGTTCATAATTTTGGTCCATATGATGCTTTCAAATTTCCGTCCCTTTGTAAAATTTAACGTCGTTTCTATCCAAGCGTTTTGTAGACTTCCTTTCAGTTACGAAATAACAATACCATCTCTTCCATTGAATATAGCCCAGAGAGTTAAAACGTATAATTTGTCGATGAAAATGTTCCTTTTAATTGGATTTAACTCTTCAAAGATATTTTGTTTGGCTGGAAATTTAATGAAATAGGTATGATTATCATCATCATGAAAAGGGGAAATCGGCCCGTTCTGTTTGTCCTAAGAATTTGGAATAACTTACGTGGTCCTATTCTTGCTTCATCTATTGCACTCTCAGCCTTCCCATGTTTATTCGTCCTATCGGTTTATAGTTTTACATTACTTTTATTATCCAATTGTCTCATCCTTCCCAGATGCTGTGACCAGTTGCTTTTAATTTGTTCTACTTGTTTAGATTAATAATATTTATAGATCGTTTCCGATGTCTTGACTTCTTCTCTTATCTCGTAGGGAGATTCCAGCGACCGATCTTAGAACACATTTATTGGCCTTCTTTCCAGTTTTCTGCTCCATATGTAAGTATATGAACCATCATTGTCCTGTAGAACTTTGAGTTCCGTTTTGCTTTGTTTTTCAAGTTTTTCCGAATTGTTCCATACACCTGTTGGAATTTATTAATTTTGCTATATAACTTAGATATTTTTCAGATATATTATCATGCATCTCAAATAGTTAAAACTATTATGTATGTATTTATTTACACTGCAAGTGGGCAAGCACCCGGTGGCAGTGGTATACATAATATAAACAATACACAATAAAATTACAATACACGATACAATTATACAATACCCCAATACAATAAGATTACACAATACAATTTAACACAATAATTACAATTAATAATAAAACATAAAATAACCTAATTTTACAATACAACCTGCATATGTATAGGCCCTACATAAGTTTCAATAGTCTTTCACTTTACTCTCATCTCACTCACTGTAGTGGCACTATGACGCATTTCACTGACACTTTAGGACACATTTCACTGACACTATAGAACACATTTCATTGACGCTATAACTTATCACTGATCGGAACTATTCACTGCACTGTAAAACCATAACTTCACTGAATCACCTCGCTTCATTGATACAACAGTTCAAATAAGACAGATAATTACACCCTTATGCATACTTATAAACAGAACTACATTTAAGCTAAACATTTCTAGTCTAAGACCCTCTTACACGCTATTTTTAACTAATTTACAATTCAAACCAAGGGAGTAACTCGTCAGACTGAATAAATACATGTCACCTTAAAAAATTAAATGTTAAATGTCACCTTAATTTTAATTTGCACTTTATACACAACTTTTTAAGTTATGCTTGAGTCTCCTTAATGAAGGACAGCCCTCAAAGACCGCTGCAGGTAGGTCATTCCAATCATTTATAGTTCTATTTAAAAATGAGAATTTACCTACATCCAAAGAATTTACCTATATCCATGTTCGATTATGTCGGATACTATTGCTATTTTCGATCTTTTATGAAATACCTATACCCTAGAACAAATAAAATTATGAACATTATAACATCTAAAAGGACACTAGTTTGTTACTCAAACTAACCAGCTCAATGTAAAGAACCCAATTTCGGGGTGTTCGGTTCGGATGTTGGCTTATGTTACTTTATCATGGTTAAGCTTCATTTGTTATTAGAATACTTCTTTTTTTAACATGTTTGGGAAACATAGTTTGAGGAGCATAGTATCAAAGTTAGACAACTCCATTTTTTGTGATTTCGAGATACTGATTGTTTTTCATAGAATTTTGTGTGCTGAATGCGATTCTGAAACTGTTTAGTTTGAAAAACGGACAGAACAGAGCGAAAATAGTATTTAATTGTGCGCTTTTGAATCAAAATGTAGACGACTCCACTGTGGCTTGGTTTCAAATTAGGACAATTCCTTCAGTAGCCAATGAGAAGCCCAGATTCGTACCAACTTTTCCCATCACGCATCGCGAATCCAACATGGCTGATTGTTTATATAATCGGTTTGTGGATGAATAAGTACTATTTTACGTAAATCGTTTATATAATCGGTTTGTGGCTGAATAAGTACTATTTTACATAAATTTGCTTTGAAACCGAGTTAGAAGAGACTTAGATTGAAAAGTAGACAATTTCGCTATAAATATGACTTCATTTGGTTTAAAAAAGAGAAACTCCATGACTTAGTTTCAGACATGGACAACTCCACTTTTTAAACTTAAATTCCGACCTGAATATTAATTTTAATCACATTTTTAGATTGAAAAAATATTTCTATGACCCATGAGAATGTCCTCGTTTTGTAGATATATTGAACATGGTCCTACCAATGTTTGTATATTATGCGTTATTTAAAATCTGCATTTCAATTGGTGTATTATATCTCTATTTTTAATCTTCTCTCTTTCTCCGACTCCCGTCACGGATTTTAAAATCACATTTCTGTCGCTTGCGTTGCGCTTTTCTCTTTTTCCTTTAAAACTCACATTTCACTTGCGTAATAAAGTTACGACTGCATAATGTAATGTTTATACGTCCTCTGTACTATGGTGACGACAACTGGGTGTTAATACGTGGATATAAGGAGTACTAGGACAGAATAATGACAATTTATGAAATTCATGATGAGAGTCTCATTAAAACAAGTTATAAGTGAAATTAAAATTCGTTCAAGCATTTAACGAATGTTGGGAGAAACTTAATGCACAAAGCAATGACGCGACCATATAAAGAGGATGTGTTGTGAATGTCTACAAGACGAGACAATTTTTATCATTCTGCTGAGGGCAGGATATCGGCCACTCATGAAAAGATGATTATTTGAGTCCTCATCGAAAACGCACAAAGTCAATCTCTTGAATGTTTTAGAAGGTTTTGAAAACATACAGTATATCAATTAGAAGCGCGCACATTCACTAGTAGTCTTTTACTCTCGCCCTTTCGATCTTTACATGCAGTTCTCAGTGTGTTATTACAGTAAGTTCATTTTACTTAGTTTCATAATGTCTGACAGGCGACGTATACATTGCCTTCAGAGGAGGAGAGAAGTATATTGCTATTCAACCAATGGCAGAGGTCTCATTCCACGCTATTCTTGAAGTTTGGCGGGGGTAGACCGCCCAACTTCAAGATAAGCGTGGAATGCGACCTCTGCCATTGGTCCAACAACAATTATCCTTTTATCTCTCTCTGCCGGTAATGTTTACGTCATCTGTCAGATATTATGGAACGAAGTATAGTACATTGTATATCATACATAATTATTAGATATATTTTCCTCTCTGAGAATTCTAATTGAATATTATCTAATATCTTATGAAAAAATATCATTATTATTTATTTTAACGGTGCCATGAATTAGTTTTAATTATTAAGGGCAATGAACATCTTATCTAATATAGTTAGTTAAAATTATTCCCAAATTCATGGTATTAGTGTTATTAATTTGTTGGCAAGTTAAGCGAACCGATCTTCTTTAGAAGCTCTATGGAAGCGAAATTTGGGTTCTGAAACAAAGAGATATCAGCAGATTAAGAGCAGCTGAACTGAAATATCTGCGACGAACTGCAGGATACACACTTCTGGACCACAAGAGGAACGAGGATATACTGCAGGAACTCAACATGCAACCGTTAGAAGAAAAAATTACAGAATACAGAAACAGATGGCTTGAACACATTTCTCGTATGGAAGCTGGCCGGACACCCCGAGAAATGCTAAAATACCACCCTCAAGGACGACGACGACGACGACGACGACCTGGACGTCCACAGAAACGTCTATTGGATCCTGTATAGCTGGAACCGAAACAGCCCAACACTGGCCTAATTTCGTGCCTGGAATATGATGATGATGATGAAACTCATCTCTGTAATCCGTAGTTTCTATGGAATAACACAATAAAATGTAGAAAAGTAATACATATGGGGAAATTGTAAGGCAGATATCTCGAGTTAAGTACCAATACATGTATTATTGCAATGAAAAAAATTCTAACCTCTAAATTAGGCAATCACTAATCGTAAATATTTTCTTTTAAAACGATAAGCAATCGTAATATTCTTCGATTTATTTTATCTTAATGTAAAGTACCGGTCTATGCGGATGACGTGAATATGTTAGGAGAAAATCCAGAAACAATTAGGGAAAACACGGGAATTTTACTGGAAGCAAGTAAAGAGATCGGTTTGGAAGTAAATCCCGATAAGACAAAGTATATGATTATGTCTCGTGACCAGGATATTGTACGAAATGGAACTATAAAAATTGGAGATTTATCCTTCGAAGGGTTGGAAAAATTCAAATATCTTGGAGCAACAGTAACAAATATAAATGACACTCGGGAGGAAATTAAACGCAGAATAAATATGGGAAATTCGTGTTATTATTCGGTTGAGAAGCTTTTATCATCTAGTCTGCTGTCAAAAAATCTGAAAGTTAGAATTTATAAAATAGTTATATTACCGGTTCTTCTGTATGATTGTGAAACTTGGACTCTCACTCTGAGAGAGGAACATAGGTTAAGGGTGTTTGAGAATAAGGTGCTTAGGAAAATATTTGGGGCTAAGCGGGATGAAGTTACAGGAGAATGGAGAAAGTTACACAACGCAGAACTGCACGCATTGTATTCTTCACCTGACATAATTAGGAACATTAAATCCAGACGTTTGAGATGGGCAGGGCATGTAGCACGTATGGGCGAATCCAGAAATGCATATAGAGTGTTAGTTAGGAGATCGGAGGGAAAACGACCTTTGGGGAGGCCGAGACGTAGATGGGAGGATAATATTAAAATGGATTTGAGGGAGGTGGGATATGATGATAGAGACTGGATTAATCTTGCATAGGATAGGGACCGATGGCGGGCTTATGTGAGGGCGCCAATGAACCTTCGGGTTCCTTGAAAGCCATTTGTAAGTAAGTAAGTAAGTTAAGTACCGGTAATACTAATGTTGTTTTATATAGTCTGGTTATTTTCCAAAGGATTTACATATTTATGTTGTATAACTTACAGTGAACTTGAAGCGCATGTTTTAAAATCTTATGAAATATTTATCAATAAGAAACTCTCTGACAAATATCTTTCAATATTGATGAGTTTTTGACTAGTTTTCTTGTAAAGTATTCAATTGGAAGAAAAATTTGATGGTGCACGTGTACAAGAACCTTAAGATTGGAAAGAAGAAGAAGAAGAAGATGATGATGATGATTATAAGGATTACTTTTGAGCACTACCAACTAGTATCTTAAAAGTATTTATTTCAGTCACTGACTTCACAGCATATGCTGTGAAGTCAGTGACTGAAATAAATACTTTTAAGATACAATATAGACTTCTCTGAAAATCAAAAATGAATTGCAAAATACTACCAACTAGGCCTATAATGTTGTTCATATTGTTTGTGATGATAATTTTTATGATGACGGTGGTGGTATGATGTTATGTTAAAAGTTTCATTCCTATTTTTAATTTAAGGAGACCGGATACCTCCTATCTTCAATATTTCGGTACACTCAGTTTCTAAACAATTCAAGATACAGACATGAAACTTTTACAGGTTGCTGCTCAATGCTTTCTCTGCCCATTAAAATATTTAAGTTGGTTTTACTTTCATGATGCTTTCCTCCAGATCTTTTCTCTAAATGTCCAAAATTTGACATGATTTTTTATAATTAAGAATTTTTTCGTATTTTTTTTTTTCAATTTTTATAATTTTAAATTCAATATAAAGGTCATTACTATAGTACTATGTGATAAAAATAAGTTTCTATCTGGAATACGTTTCACAATGAAAGTAGGCCTACTCAAAGTTTGAAAAATGCCGAAAGGAGAATAAATAGGTTAAGAAAAGAGGACTTAATCAAAGTGTGACTTTCATACAGTTACAAAACCATAAAAAAGGACACTTGCCGGAAGAGTTGATATTTTTGGAATATTAAATTTAAGGTGTGATTGCACATATGTCAGCAAAAAAAAAAGAAATAATAAAAAATGTAAGCCACTTCGTAGTATGTGTTCCCCATGAACGTAATTTCATCTGTAATAACATTTTTGTTGAATAGCTTTTTCCTTGATCACCATGGTGACTACGAAAACGTGATGAGCTATGTAAACTCAATCAGAATGGTACTATTTGCAACCCTTGAGATTCGCTTGCTGCATGTTTTAATTCCCTCAGTCTCTGGAGTGCTGTTAGTCCTATTTAACGTCCAACAGGCCCGATACCGGAAGTCAATCCTCCGGGAGTAAAGCGATTGGATTACGCATCTGGTAATTTTATTCCCCATACGCTGTTGCTGAATTGAAATTTAAAATACCTGGACCTTAGTACTGTTCACGTCATCCATAGAAGTTTAGGTAATGGTCACCGGTACTATTAATGTGTACAATTAGCCTTTATGGTCTGTTCCCATCCGAGATAATGTGCCTGTAATCTTCTGATTATGAGATACAACAGAAGTGTGGCAGAGCAAGGTAATTGAATAGCAGAGAGAAGCGATTGCACGTTCTGCAGTGTCCTCAACTTCATGTATGAACACCAGAAGTGGCGTACGATCGTGAAGTACGCTAAGGCACTGCAATATACGGAGTGTAAGGGGTATAAGTGTCATTATTTTATCTGATGATTATTATTCATGTCATAAGGAAGAAAAAATGCCCTCACAATTTTTGGAACAACTGGATAATACCCACGGCAGAGCAATGTCGATAGTCGACGTTACTCGCCGGTCACTAGTCACCAGGCCGTACCGAGCCGTGCCAAACAAAACACAATCGAAATGGTGGTAGTAAAATCATCATCATCATCCTTCACGAATTAGGCCTCTGTAGACCTGTTTCGGCCCCATCTAGCAGTCTTCTTAACGGTCTTCCTGGTCGACGATGTCCTCTAGGTTTATATTGCATCATAATTTTTGGGATTCTTGAATTTTCCATTCTTCTTACACGATCTAGCCAATTGAATTTGTATCTGGTGATTTTTTCTTCTACTGACTCTACTTCTAATTGTTCTAAAATTTCTTCATTCCTTTTTCGGTCTAAAAGAGTATATCCTGCTGTTCTCCTGAAAAATTTCATTTCCGTTGCTTTGATTCTGTTCATGTCTTTTTTCTTTAATGTCCAAATCTCGCTTCCGTATAGAAGGGTGGGTAATGCTAGTGTATTATATATTTTTATTCTTGTAGATTTTTGTGCTAATTTAGCTTTTAATGTATTGTTTATTATTCCTAGAATTTGTGTAAATTTGGTCATTTTCTTGTTCACATCTTTTTCATTTTGATAAGATATTTCACAACCCAGATAATTGAAATTTTGCACTTGTTCGAGGCATTGGTTATTGTGTATTATCTTACTTCTCACTGGGTCTTGTCCTAAAAATGCCATTACTTTTGATTTTTGTGCTGAAATTTCCATCCCAAAATCTTTTAATATTTCATTTAATGTATACAATCCTCTTTGTAAATTATCCTCTGAATTGGAAATTATGACTTGATCATCGGCATAGAGTAAGGTATTTAATGTTAGAGCACTGGTTATTTTGATTCCTGATGTGTAGATTTGGTTCCATTTTAAAATAATTTCATTTATATAAATATTAAATAAAGTTGGTGATAGTGGACAACCTTGTCGAACTCCATTATTAACTAATTTCTTTCGGATATACAGTTATTTATTTTGACACTTATTTTGCTGTCCGTGTAGATTTCTATTATATTTTGGAATAGCAAATTTGGAATATTTTTTTCTTGTAATATGTCGAATAAAAGGTCTCTTCGGACTTTATCAAAAGCTTTCACAAAATCAATAAAAGCTATATGGGTTTCTAAATTAAATTCTCTTCTTTTTTCCAACAATAGTTTGATACTAAATAATGGATCTACACATGATCTTCCTTTTCTAAAGCCATTTTGACAGAAGGAAAGTTTCAGCATGTTTTTTTAATTTTTCATTTAAAATCCTACTAAATATCTTATAACATGTGTTGAGGATACTAATCCCTCTATAGTTTTCAACATTCTGTTTATCTCCTGTTTTATATGTGGGAATAATTACACTATTTTTCCATTCTTCCGGTAAAGTGGCAGTCAGATATATTCTGTTTAGAAATCTTAGTAATCTTTCTTGAAATAGATCTCCTGCATATTTATACAATTCTGAATTTAGGTTATCTTCTCCAGGTGATTTACTATTTTTCGGTAGTAAAATTCGCGACTATATTCTTAAATAATTCACTGCATTAGTCAAGTTCAAGACTTCTGGCTTCTGTTGCATTCAAACAATTATAAAATACGATAATTTGGTCCAGGGAGCATCCGTTTTTGATGCAAAGATAATTTGTTTGGCTTGTTTCTTAAATAAAATTACGAAATGGCGTTCCTGTGCTTAACATTTAATAAAAAAAGAAATATAGCAAAACCGTTTTGTCTCGATACTCTCATCTAAGTCACGTAATAGGTCACGTAATCTACTTCAATATATTTGCGCAAATATATCTTGTAGCTAACAGTGGTGCTATCTCTCTGTAATGTTCAGAACGAAGGAGGTAGAGAGAGAAAAGAAACAAATTTCTCCCTCCAACGACGCCACACACCAACGTCGTGTTCTTATGTTGGCGAGATTGTGTATTTACTTAAATTTGGTGCTAAACGTAAGGGCACGGTTCAAAGATACCGTGGGAATTCTCCAGTTTACCGCAATTTTTTTCTAATTGCAATATTAATTAATTATTAAAATTTACAATATTAGACGTTTCCCAACGTTGCTGGATGGGGAGGAGGGGGTTTACAAGTACACAGTACAGCTCAAGCGGGTACAGACATACCGATACAAAATGGATGCTCTGTTCTAATGCAGGAGCGGACCATGACAATACATTGTTTACATAAAACGAGCAGCAAATACACACTTTCAATCTCGTTATTAGAACATTATGGTATATTTCCATTTTATTTAACAATATTGCTCAATTTTTTGTTGTGCGTCTAAAAATAAACAATAATGGTTTAATGCACAAAATCATACGAACTTTTTTCTAATGCAACATTTTAATCCCTCCCGCTTCCATAATGCAGTACCATTTTAAAACTAATTTCTGGTTGTGTGATTTTCGAAACGGGGTAAGAGATTCCTAGTTTCTAAAAATCGTTGAGAAACTGCTACAGAAGTTCGCCGATTAGGTAATCTTCTTTGAGGAAATCGTTGTCGGTACATTCTTCTTGCCTCACCTGAATTAGGACGACTTTCTGCATAAATTAATAACATATCACGATATTCCTAAACTGTGAATGACATTGTCATTATCGAATACCCTATACTGAACTGTCATCCGTTCGGCAGTAGACAGGGAGAACTCAGCTGACATGTATGTACGTCTGTGCAGAGTACTGCCTGCTCAACATGTTGCCACGTCTCTCACGCCGGAATATTAACAAATTTAAGCATGTATCATTACTTAATTTCACGAAAACGTAATAGAATACACAAATATTTATTTAAACTAATATTGATTCTTTGCTAGATATACCGACTGATGTAGTTGTTTTCTTAATTTTACTAACGATATAAGCAGTATGAAGCAAATAAAATAAGAGAAGAAATGTTTTTTTCTGGTAAAATTATCAAGTTTTGACGCTATGTTGTATGGACATTTTTTGATCCTGTAGACCGTCCTCGACGACTGTGAAAAGGACGGCACTTATACTCCCTTACACCTTTTACATGTAATGAGTACACTACATCGCTTCCTGTGGATGTTACTTCATTATCAGTTTTCAATATAGAGTTCATTCGAATAACTAAGATCTTCCCATTTTCTCCCTAGACAGCATTCCCCTTAGTTTTTCCACATTCCTAATTACTGCTAGTATTTCTTTTTTCTGTCATTTTGCGAGGAGACAAATTACTTTGGCTATTTGCTGAAGAGTTCTGCAGCTGCACTCAATCACTTCCTGTTCTATCTAGAGTCCTCGACCGACATTGCTGGTTAAAATGTTTCTATTAATTTACAGTAAAACCTATATTATCCGTGGTAATGAAGGGGATGAACTGAACGGTCAATCGAAAGAACTGGATAATACGTACCTTGAAAGATTTTCATAAATTAAGAGCACAATACTTTCAGCTTCGCAATTTCCTTCATGAACTTGTGTTTAAGAGTATATGTACGTGAACGATCACAAATGTTATCAGAAAATGCAGGCTCTAAATTTCTAAAGTTTTATAAGAAAATGAACTCACAATTTGACAAAAATTACAAGGTACCACAACAATCCTTAGTAGAACTTAAATATCTGATAAAAGTATAAAAAAAGTTATTAATAACATTTTTCACACCAGTTTTATCAAAGTGTGAAAAAAAAATCTGCAGTTACATCATTTGGTAACCATAACATTGTTATGATCCCTTTGACATCTTTATTATTTTTCCTGCATGTAATAAACACTTATTTCTGAAAAGTAGACTACTCTCAGACATGTAGAATTGTTTATTTTAATACAATTAATTTTTTATTTCTCCTATATAAAATATATTGAAGTTTACATAATGTTTTGTGACCTAATTTTTCTATTTTTTCAAAGAAATTGCATTATTGTAGTCTACCTTTTGCATAAATCCATGTTAAATCAGTGTAAAAAAATTCAATATTCTATCACTAATGGTTGTGGAGTTACGAAATAATATGTGTGAAAATTTTCAAATTTTGGAAAATTTAATTTAAAGTGAAAAGTGAATTCTAAAAAATATTATTAGTACTTTTGTACTTTTATCAGATATTTAAGTTCTAATAAGTCTTGTTGTGGTACCTTGTAATTTTTGTCCAATTGTGAGTTCATTTCCTTATAAAATTTTAGAAATTTAGAGCCTGCATTTTCTGATAACATATTGCGGTCGTTCACGTACATATACCCTTAACATGCTAGGTAGTCGATCATACGTTCAATAATTTAAGTCTAGTTGTCAACAATGGGTTTTTAAAGATCAGGGAATCTCCTTGCGTTGCTGTCTGAGGATAGATGGGAATAGTAGAGGTCTCAGATTGTACACTTACATATTTTATATACCTCACCTCACCAAAACTTTTACAACTCTTGACTTGTTCCGCATCTTAAACCTTCAACACTAATGTACGGCCAATGGAATACAATAAATGAAATTTTTACGTCCAGTGGCAGGCAGAAGACTCATAGACAAAACTTCGAAGGCAGTAATTAGATGAGAAATCAGTATATTTAATTTAAATGAAAAGATTCAAATTAGTCAAGAAGAATATTTAAATCATGTTTGAAGAATATTTAAATCATGTTTGAAGAATGGATACAAATAGACTCCCATATATTCTTCTTCACTACAACCCAACAGGTGGACGGCGATGTAGAGGGCGCCCGGAAAAACGATGAAGAGAACAACTTAGCGTTTAACTTGGAACAGGAACGGGCCATAAGGACCCAAACCTTGATCTTGATGATGATGATGATGATGATGATGAAATTAAATAAAAAAAAATATACTTGTTTTTTTATAAAATCGCACACAGTTGTAACAGCCAATCTCGTATTTTGATGCGAGATGAGCCACAGTTTTCCTTCTCCCTATACAGTGATTCGAAGAGTAGGACAGGGACTGAATCGTGAACGGATTTTAAATTTTTTGAAATATGTTAGGGTCGTTTATTTGAAAACACTATTTCACAAATTGGGAAAAAAGGTTTGTAATAACACTGCCTATAAAAATACTTATTCATACAGGGCTTTCATTGCAAAGCTTCCCAGTCTAAAAAAACTAATTACTGTACTTAAATTGAATTCAATTTAAACACAACATTTTATTTTGCATTTTTAAGGTGTTTCTTACTAATTAAATAATAAATGCCCTTTCTCTCATTTTAAAGCAACATTTCTTATTTATTTGCAATTTTCTAATTGTAATATAATGTGTATGAAATTTAAATACATGAAACAATGACTCACTCTACCAATAATAGTAAATAAAAGTAATTTATTTCGGTGCTTAATCTGCTAATAATCTTGCTTTAATACTACTGGTGTAATATGAATAATGATCGACAATCCACAGTTAAAATATAGTGTCATGTCTTCACGATACCAACAATAAGCTTTATAAATATTAAGCCCGTTCTCATAGAAGTTCTCAGCTAGCATTTTCAGTTATTTGCTTTCATATTTTCAAATCTTACTGTTACAATTTTGTGCTACACGTGTTTGTTATTGTAGGAGAAAGAAATTTAAGTGAGGAACAGTCAGTTATTGTCGGGTGACAGAAGGTATAAGACGGTTAGCTAGAATGCCTAAATTCAGTAAACCATTGAAAAGTAAACTTCATGCTGGTGTTCATGGTTTTCAACCGATGGAACAGTTTTGTTATGGAAGATTTGAGAAAAGACAGTTAATCACAAAAAAAAAAGTATTTTATAAGTCAACATGTGTCACCTACGAAGTAAATATGTGACTTATATTGATATAATTAAAAAATTTATTGCTAAACTATATTATGCCTTTTTCAAATTGATAATGCCTTTTCTTTTTCAAAATTGATTGTGCCTTTTTTACGTTTTCATTGCCTTTTTCCTCTGCCTATTTTAACTATTATAAATGCCTAAACATTGTGGCTATAATAATAATAATAATAATAATAATAATAATAATAATAATAATAATACTTACTTACTTACTTACTGGCTTTTAAGGAACCCGGAGGTTCATTGCCGCCCTCACATAAGCCCGCCATTGATCCCTATCCTGAGCAATATTAATCCAGTCTCTATCATCATATCCCACCTCCCTCAAATCCATTTTAATATTATCTTCCCATCTACGTCTCGGCCTCCCCAAAGGTCTTTTTCCCTCCGGCCTCCCAACTAACACTCTATATGCATTTCTGGATTAGCCCATAAGTGCTACATGCCCTGTCCATCTCAAACGTCTGGATTTTATGTTCATAATTATGTCCGGTGAAGAATACAATGCGTGCAGGTCTGTGTTGTGTAACTTTCTCCATTCTCCTGTAACTTCATCCCTCTTAGCCCCAAATATTTTTCTAAGGACCTTATTCTCAAACACCCTTAATCTCTGTTCCTCTCTCAAAGTGAGAGTCCAAGTTTCACAACCATACAGTACAGTCGGTAATATAACTGTTTTATAAATTCTAACTTTCAGATTTTTTGACAGCAGACTGGATGATAAAATCTTCTCAACCGAATAATAACACGCATTTCCCATATTTATTCTGCGTTTAATTTCCTCCCGAGTGTCATTTATATTTGTTACTGTTGCTCCAAGATATTTCAATTTTTCCACCTCTTCGAAGGATAAATCTCCAATTTTTATAGTTCCATTTCGTACAATATTCTGGTCACGAGACATAATCATATACTTAGTCTTTTCGGGATTTACTTCCAACCCTATCGCTTTACTTGCTTGAACTAGAATTTCCGCGTTTTCCCTAATCGTTTGTGGATTTTCTCCTAACATATTCACGTCATCCGCATAGACAAGAAGCTGATGTAACCCGTTCAATTCCAAACCCTCTGTGTTATCCTGAACTTTCCTAATGGCTTATTCTAAAGCGAAGTTAAAAAGTAAAGTTGATAGTGCATCTCCCTGCTTTAGCCCGCAGTGAATTGGAAAAGCATCAGATATAATAATAATAATAATAATAATAATAATAATAATAATAATAACAATATAGTAAAGTTCAAACCATACAATGTACATATACACTTAAAATATAATGTGTCAGAAGTCCTACAATTACATTACTGAAATTTGTACCAGTTTTTGAAGAGACATACATGACTTGAGAATACAAAAATTATTCAGACTTGTGTATTTGACTAGTAGCAAGATGAAGTGGCTTTTTGAACCGTCGTCGGCGGTATCTGCCGGCAGATAAAGGCATTGTTCGACAAAGAGCGCCCTTCCATGGTCCGACATGAAGGGAAAATAAAGTGGCCGACAGACAGTAGAACAGCTCGGCTTCTAGATCGACTGCCTTTTGACTTTTCCTACTCCACCCTCCTCAGAGTGGTGCTATATCTGTATAAGTTACCCGCCCTGATGAATGTTTGTGAGTCAAAGGCTGCAGTCCAGCTAATAAACCCTTGACTGCCGTTGCAATGTTCTATAATTGATGGCGATCCAGACCAACTACTTGACAGATCCTACTGCATGATTGTGGTCAACTAGTCTTGCCAGTCGATTTGTAAATGGACCGTTTCCTCCGAATTTCTTATTGCTCAAAGGAACCTCTCTGCTTTAACGAAGTTTTCCTTTAATTGTCTAGTATATTATAAATGCCAGCATCTTATGCACTAGCCCTTTTTAATATAAGGATATCGTATGATCATTATATCCGATTACATTTCACTTGAATAAATTTTGCTCACAACTTACGTCACGTTTATGGGTTGCTTGTAGATTTCTATGCTTTATTCGGTTTCCTTCACTTTAATGTGAGTGAATACGATAATAAGCTTATTAGTTTATAGTTGAAGTGGATGCATGTATTATAGTTCAAATACAGCCTTTCATTTAATTGACTTTTCAT